>NC_043715.1:58783469-58810479 GCF_006229205.1 Suricata suricatta
ACCCCCGGAGGGCTCGTCCTGTGGGGCGACCGGGCACCCACCTCATCTCCCGGGTGTCGCCGCGCCTACCACTTACCACGAATGACAGCGATCACTGAAGGGCTCGTCCAGCTGAACGACCCGGGACCCGCCACCCCCGCCACCGCGTTCCTCGGGTGACAGCGACCCCTGGCGGACTCGCCCTGTAGGCGACCCGGGACCCGCCGCTTGTGATTGTCGCCGAGCCTGCCGCGTTCCTTGGGCGACAGCGACCCCCAGTGCCGCGCTCAGCTCGGCGGTCGACCGTCTGTGTTCCGCAAGCGACCGAAGCGGAGCTTTGCCAGCGCCAGTTCCAGGAGCTTTTCCCGGGGCGCCCTTCACCCAGCGGCCCTCCCGCACTCCCGGGCAGGCCACCTCCTGCCGCCCGGCCCCTGGGCGCCTGGCACACAAGGGGCTCTTCTAGGTGGTCCTTCCCTCTTTTCTTTTTTCTTTTGTCCCAGCCCCGCCTTTTCCTTTCTCACTTTTTCTGATAAAGTACACACAACTTAAATCTTGCCATTTTAACTACTCAGAATGCACAATTCAATGGCATTAAGTACATGTGTATGGTCGTGCCACCCATGTATTCTGGACCATTTTCATCACTCCCAAATGGGTTCCCTATACCTATTAGCAGTCACTTCCCAACTCCCCTCTCTCAGCCCCTGATACCTACTAATCTGCTTGCTCTATGGAAGGATTTTAGGATTTTTAGGTCTGACCAAAACTGACCTGCACGTCTCCATGTGGCTCACAGAATGACCTTTGTGGAGCTGCTGGGTTTCCCCCAGATAAACGCGAACATTTTTCGAACCATAGATGTCAAATAAAAATCTGGCATTATGGTCACCCTGGATCTCCCACGAGCAGGTGTTGGATCACCCAGGTGCGTCAGTTCACCCCACCACTGCTGGGGATGGCCCACGTGCACCTGGATTCAGCTTGGCATCCATCTCCACCCTTTCGTCGCTGGGCGCCACTTGCCCGCAACGCCAAAACACGCCTTATAAGTGTTTTTGTTTTTAACTTGGATAGTGTTGGATTGACTCTGACCCCACATGAACAGAGACCTTCTCCTTTTAATCATCCATAAGTCGCCTTTCAACTGGAAAACTCTTTTGGACCTACCCCACCCAGCCCACTGCTGCTTCTTGACCAAGCTGCCTCCTTCCTGCACCCATTTGTAGCCTGTGTCCCCTGGCACCCTCCTGGGCCATGCAGGTCCCTCCGCTGCCTTCGCGCCATTTGCTGCGCTTGCCTCCTTGGAGCTCTCTCGAGCCGGGCCTCCGGACCTCGCTCCTGCCTCGCTCCTGCCTCTCGGCTTATCCTCACCGCGGCTTCTGGCTCTGCTCCACGCCTTAATTTCTTGTGGGCTTCCGCTCCCTTCCCAAGCACCTTCTTTCTCATCCTGCTGAAGCGCAGTTTCTTCTTGGAGCTCAGGTGGCAAGGGAGGGGGTCTTGGCCCCACAGTCAGCCCCTGAGCCTTTGGCACACAAGATGGACAGGCATGTTTAAGATGACAGAATACGTGGACAAGGAATTATCAGTGTCCCCACCGGTTAGTGACCAGTTTATTCCAAGGTGGTTTTCATTCCGATCCCACGAAGCCGGAGTACGTTCGTAGCTCTCTGGGTGGGAGCAGGACTGCGGGAGAGAGTGGGGGTTGCCGCTGGCAAGGCATCAGTCAGGCCCCTGACTGCCGTGGGCCCCCACCATCCTTGCGCCAACAGCTCCTGAACCCGGAGAAATCTCCCAAGATGTCTGCCTCGGTATCCCACAGACGAACTGTCCTCCAGAGACATCCGCCTGCTGTCCCTCAGTCCTCCACCTGAGCTTGTCCAAAGAACCCTGGTGCAAGCCTCCATGCTGTCTCCCCACCCTCCAAGGCCCCAGGCTTGCCCTGTTCCTTTGCTCCTCCGCACTTAACCGCACCTGCCTCCCTCTCTCTTCTATCTTCTTTTCTCCATCTCTGGATGCCTGCAGGTGTCTCTAGGCGAACTCTGTGTCCAGCCCACTCCCTTCCATCCCATCCAGTACCCACAGCCAGCCAGAACCCTCTGAAACAGACACGCTGAGATGACATAAAGCCCAGAAGACCAGTTGCCTCGAATCCCTCCCCGCTTCAGTCACTCTCGGCGCTGAGGTGGTAGAGGCTGGCCTCCTGTGTGCACTCGGTTCCTGCCTGTGTCCACAATGACTCCCATGCCGAGCCTCCTCACCTCCTCGAGGATGCCTCCTCTGCTCAGAAAAGTCTTCACTGCAGCATTTCGCCAGCACCTGGCCCAGACCAGTTCTTCATGAGAATGGGTGAATGGTAACCAAATAGTAAGTGAGCCGCAGCCACTGCCAAGACCCCGCCGCAGCGCTGCAGGGATCAGCCAAGGCAGCCTTAACTGGATCTCTGAGGAGGGGGGCTGGCAGCGCCATGGGAGGCCCCCCTCAACACATTCTGCCTTGGCTGACAGGGGCAAGGATGTGGCCCAGGGCCCTGGGCCTGGAGAGTCGCTCCTCCGAATCCCGGTTCACCAAACCCACCAAACTGAATTAACTGCCAGCCTGCCTAGTCCCAGGATGCTGCTCAAGCTGTAGTGAGAGCGAGCCCCAGCCCCTCTCTTCTCTTTCTCCTCACTCCTTGCATGTTTGGCTCACCCTGTGCCTTCCTCTGCCCGTATCCCCCGAAAGACCCCAACACCTGCCCACTGGGGCGCTTCCCAGACCCGTCTGTCCTCCAGCTCTTGTCACGCGCAACTGCTGGGCTGGGCGCCGGGTGCCGTGATGCAGCACAAGTCCTCACCATCTCACGCTCCAGGGAACCAGAGGCAAACAGACCACCCTCCTCCCTATCGAAGCCAGGACCTGTGGAGCAGAAGAGGCCTGGGCACTGCTACGTTCTGAGGCTCCCAAAATGATTTTCTTAAAAGATGAAATATATCCACAAGGATAAACACTGTAATATATTTAAATGTATACGTCAAACAATTTAACAAAAGTAGAGTGTGATGAAGTTGTGCTATCCATAATATGACTGTAGAAATTCTTGAAAGCCACACTTATTTCTAATGCACCTGTTCCTGGTGGGGTCCTGTCACAGTCAGGTGGGGGCAACCCGTGTGGCTAGAGGAAGTCAAGACTGGCCTGAGTGGGGTCCAGCCGCTAGTTACCAATATGGTCTGGAGTGGCAAAAGCAGCATAGAGCTGGCCTTTAATGGACAGTGTTTTTAAACTCTTTAAATACCCTGTGAATCAAGAGATCTCATACACAGATCCAAATCTTTGGCTTCTTTTGAGAAGTTCAGATCTGGGACACTGAGTTACCCGTCCACATGGCATCACTGGGCCAGAGCGTCAGCATCCGTCCCTTCAAACAGAGCCCAGACCCTGCAGGCATTTGAGTTTGTGAAAGTTGGTTGGAAAAAAAACAAGGAATAGAAGGGGAGAGGAAGGTAACAGAGGGTCAAGTCTCAAAGGAGGTATGTAGAGCAACATGGCTCAGTACTAGGGCTGGGGTGTGTCCCCACGAGCAGGCAAGTCTACATGGTACCGTCAACAACTCATCACCAGGACTATGCCCAGATCTCTTTAAAAAAAGATTTCATCATGAGAAGTGTGTACATGTACATATTTTTGAGCCAGTAAAAGGGAAGTGGGAGGGGTGGGGGAGGGAGAAAAGTACACATTTTGTGGAAGAAAAAACAAAAAAAATTAAGAATCTCTTTGCATTTGGGTTTGCAGGTGAGAGTCTTATGTATATTTTAAAGCCTTCATACTGTAGTAGAGAGAAGAGCAGGTGGCGTTCAGTACGACAATCAAAACGTGGGCCTTTATAGTCTTTGAATGTACAAGACACTTTACAGAAAAGCCAATAAGCTTGTCTTTGCCTCGTTTACATCAGTGCATTCTGATTTTGAGCCATCCATTATATTTTTTCATAACAACCACTATCTTAGGGCTTTTGAAACGTAAGGTCTTTCACTCATGTTGAGAATCAGCCTAATTTTTTCAAGTGTCTTTATAGGTAAAAAAAAAAAAAAAATGTACCCAGCTAGGTTTTTCCCTAACATGAAAATTCTGTCTTCTCTTCTTTCAAATACATTGTTGTAATCAAAGAAAAAAAATGCCCTGGTCTTAACACTTTTTCTCCGCTTCAAATTTAGCATGCAAGCCCTGATTTGAATAAATCAGTCATTCTTAAAGGGGCACGTGCACATGGCTCAGCCTTGGTTAGATTCTTTCCACTCACTGCTCCAGGGATGGTCCATGTACATCAGTGAAAGTAAGTCTGGCTTGAGTGGGGAATGGCGAATGTGCACACCTTGTCCACTGGCGCCTGGTCCACTGTTCGCTGCTGTACCCGGGGCCCAGCGCCTGGCAGGCCTTGGTCAATGTTCAGCGAATGACAAAATCAGTCACTGAGGGCACATGGGCTTTAAATATTACGCTGCTGTATAAATGCACACATTTGACAATGACGTGAAGCAATGTAAAACATGTCCACCACGCGATGTTTCCTAGAACCCTGTACTAAGTATTGCAAGTCTGAGTCGGCGTGGCAAAATGTAAACGGCTCTCGTGTTTGGCATCTTAGTGAATGTTTCCGTTTTAATTTGTGTGTGTGTCATTGTCTTGCGTTTTGTTTGATTTTTGGAAACACCGGTTGGTTTCACAACAAATAAAGTTTACGGCACAATTCCCAATATGAAAGCAGTGTGTTGGAACTCCGAGGGGACTCACCTGGACGCTCACAATGCCTCCTCACTGGCCTCCGCCGCGGCCTTAGCGCGGCTGTGCCCCGGGTCCGGAGACTGCTCCCCAGGCTCTTCCCGCAGCCTTTGCTCAGCGTCCCCTTGACCCCCCTGACCACTCTGTCTAAACTAGTCCTGGGCCAGTCTCCGCTGTAAGTACTCGGGCGCGACGTCCGCAGGGCTCACAACACAGCCCGCGGGGAGTGGACACTCGCGAGGGCGCTGTAAGTACAGGCGTCAAAACTAGAACTCGGGTCCCGCGCGACGACGGGTGGGGCAGAGGCGCACGGAACCTGCCCGTGGGCCTCTGGGAGTTGTAGTTCGGCGCCCGCCCGCGCAGGCGCAGTCCCAGCCAACGGCGGACGCGGCATTTATCCGGCCATCAGACAAGGGAATGCGACGTGGGAGAGTTCTGACGCGGGGAGGCGAGACTAAGGCCGGCCGGTTCGGTTAGCACGGCCGAACTCGGATTCGGAGCCCAACAGCCACGGCCCAGGGCAGAGACGGGGCGAGCAAGGAAACGACCGGAAGTGCGCGCGCCGCCCTCTGGGAGCTGTAGTTGGGCGTCCGCCTGCGCAGGCGCAGACCCAGCTGGTGGCGGCTGAGGCCTTTGTCCTGTGGTCCGGCTGGTAAGACTGGGGTGGCTGGAACGGGGGAGGCCGATACGGGAGGGCATCCGGGGTCTTACCATATGCGTCTGTGTAGAGTACCTTTTCCTGCTTTGGGTCCGGGGCGGGTATCTTCGGGGGCGATAGGGGGTAACCGAGTGGGCGGGGCCCGGTTTGGGGGTGGAGGTGTCTCCGGGTCCGAGAGGAGAGGTTGGGATGGGGGACGGAACACGGTTTTGGCAAAAGGGGTGTGACCCTCCGGCTTCGGGGTCACAGTCAGAGATCCTAGCTGGCCCGACCCTGAAGAGACTGGAGCCAACCTGACCTGCATCCCTCCCCTGCCTTGTTGGAACGTTCGGGGTTCGGAGGGTGGGGAAGGCCGAGGCCCCATTGTGGAGTCACCTCTGGGGCTTCACTTAACTGAGGGGTTTCTCAGGATGATGATGAGGGAGACCAAATGCAGAAGACTTTAATCCCAGCCGCCTGGAACCCAGAAAACAGACTCCTTACATTAAAGTCTTATTGAGCACCAACTGCAGGCTAGGTACCATCCATTCTCCTTCATTAATTCAGCGAGCACATGTTCCAGTGCCCTGAAGGCCAGGTCCAGTCGTATACCCAAGAGCCCCCAACACTGTCTCCCCCCCGCCCCCCCGGGTCTCCAGGGGAATCAGGGAGTCAGGGAGATGATAAGAAACCCATTAACACATTACTGAACAAGATAACTCCCATCTTAGAAACTGCTGTGAAGACCACAGGGCACAAGCAGGATGAGACAGAATCAGGGTCATGAAGGGAAGGCACAAAGAGATCAGGAAAATGCCTACTGCCTTTGGCCTGAGTTTCATTTGGGGCACTGAGCCAGAGATGAGCTTGTGAGGGCCTGCATGTTGAGCTAAATAGATGGTCACTGAAGCAGGAGGCTTTCTTTTCAGCATCAGTGGTGTATACTTCGTGTTCACTTGTTTGGCTGCCTGCCAGACTCCATGTTTAGCCCTTTCCACACCTTAATTCCTATAACCTTTGTGTTGGGTCACCACTCCCATTCTGTGGGAGGGAAAAACTGAGGCATACAATGCCCAAAGACCCCATAACTGTCTAGCTTTCTCTCATTGTAACAGGAATAGTCATCACCCTATTGGGCAACTGGGAGTGTCCCCCTTGCCCACTGTGGCCCTCACTTTTCGTATTTGTGAAGCAGAGTAGGAAAATTCTAGATACTCTGTCCACAATGCGTGGAATAGCACTGGGCACACGGTAGGTGCCCGGAAAATGCCAAGCTGAGGTTTCATTACTGTTGGGTTTGGCCTGAGTGCAGGGGTCCAGGCTCCCACAGCTGCAGCTCCTCCTTCCCGTACACACATGCCAGGCTGTGGGGTTTCCGGCCACCACAGGCACTTGCCTGGTCTCTTGCCTCCCCTTTTCCCCCAGAACTGCCTGCAGAGGAGCTGGCTCTCCCTGGAAGAGGCCAGAGGAGGAGGGGATGACCGCCGGGCTCCTCACCCCCGGGCCCCGGTGAGTACGCCGCCGCTGCCGCCGCCGCCGTTGTCACACTCAGGCCTCCCGGCCCGGCCTCAGGTCCCCTCCCGACTCATTCTGCTCTCAGGGCCTTCGCCCGTGTTCTGCCCCCTGCCAGGAATGTGTTTTGTCCAGCATTATCCTCGTGCGGATCTCACGTCTCATCGCCTCAGAGGGGATCTCCCTCATTCCCTCACCCGCCCCGTTCTACTCTGGCAGACAGCACTCATCCATCCCACTTTCTCAGCTCGTCTCCATCCAGTCCCTTAGGGCGACAGGTACTTAGCACCTGCCATGGACAACTAGGTGCTTTCCCGGCACTGTTCTAGGAATTGCAGGTGCAGGAACAGACAGGAGGAGCAAATCATCACCATCCCCGTGAGGCTCACAGTCCCTAATAGAAATGTAAATGTGCCAAGTGACATGCAGAGAAATGAGATCCAGAGGAAGATGGGCTTGGCCACAAGGCATTAACCAGTATAGCCCAGAAGGCCTCCCTGTGAAGTGGCCCCCAAACCGAGACCTGCAGGGGAAGGGCCGGTCCAGACTGGCAGCCGGAATTCTAGTTCCAATTCCAGAACAGGAAGCATGTTCCAGGCAGGGGAACAGCGTGAGCAAAGACCTGGAAGTGGAACCACGCCAAGCACTTTCCGTGAAGAGCAGGCGCACACAGGTGGCGGCGAGCCGGCAAACGGGCTCCTCAGCCAGCTGCACGGGGCCCAGGGCCTTGCGAAGCAGTTCTGACCATTTTTGCCGCACGCAAAGGCCCAGCACACAGGAGGCACTCAGTGAATGGATGGAACAGTAAAGGTGCCAAACCCCGTGGTCAGTGCTGGACACATTTCACCCTCTTCTACCCCCACATCAGCCCCATGAGATTGCAGTAGGGAAACAGGCCCCGATGCCGGGGGTGGCCGAGCCCGGCCTCAGACCACCTGCTCCCAGTGAGGCCCCCCGTGCTGAGCACGCATCCTGCCGCCTTCGTGGCTCTTGCAGACCTCTGCGTGGCTGCCCCAGCAGCACCCCTCCCGTTCTCACTGGAGCACTGGCGCGTCCTGGGGCTTGAGTTGTGGCCAGCTCCCTGACCCTGCAGCT
This sequence comes from Suricata suricatta, assembly GCF_006229205.1. NCBI lineage: Eukaryota > Metazoa > Chordata > Mammalia > Carnivora > Herpestidae > Suricata > Suricata suricatta. The sequence continues at coordinate 58,791,451 of NC_043715.1, forward strand.
CGCACACACGTACCACGAGGCCAGGTGCGCATCTCGTTTCCATGGCATCTCTGGTGCCCAGAATGGTGACCCTGCAGATAATCGCTGAGACCCACTACATCTGGAAAATGTGGGGGCAGTAGGGAAATTGGTGAAAGAAAATAAAAACCTCCAAGCCCCCCAGCATGCCTGTCCGCATGGTGGCTCACACTGTACGCCAGGCCCGGGGTAAACACATCACGTCAGCTCCTTCAGTTCTCCCAACAACCCCCTCAGGGGGTCCTCACCAGCTGTGGACAAGGGCAGGGAGGCACTGAGTGCTTTAAAAGATGTACCTGACAGGTCCCTGGGTGGCTCAGTCAGTTGAGTGTCTGACTTTGGTTCAGGTTATGATCTTGTGGTTCATGAGTTCAAGCCCCATGTCAGGCTCTGTCCAGACAGCTCAGAACCTGGAGCCTGTTTCAGAATCTGTCTCTCCCTCACTCTCTGCCCCTCGCCTACTCATGCTTTGTCTGTCTGTCTGTCTGTCTGTCTCTTTCTCAAAAATAAACAAACATTAAAGGGTGTACCTGGGGTTGGAGTTTGAAGCCCTGTCTTCTGGGTCCAGGGCTGGGTCTTGAAGGCACCACCCCTCTAGCAGCCTAGTTCCTGCCCCACAGCCCCTCTCCTCTGGGGAGAGAAGCTTTAGCAGAGACAGATACTTCCAGGTGGGCCAGGATCCAGTATTTGGGCACCTCTCCCCCCTCGCATGGGGCAGTGACACCCGAAGTCAAGGTAAGGCCCTGGACTTTGCCTCTGCTCCCTGGCCACCCACAGCAAGTGATTTGGTGCGATGGAAGCCCCCTTTGTGGAGGACATCTGTGCCCCTGACCCTCACGTCCCTTGAAGAAACTTATGAATTCCCCACCCAGTCATGGAAGAAACCGGCCTCGTGGAAATTTCAGAAAACATGTGCAAGCGTGATAATGATGGGAAATGCCCCCAGAACACGCCAGCAGCCTTTCTCCTTGAGGATCGTATTTTTACTGCAATGTTTAAAGGTCCAAAATTCAAGATGAGGAAACAGTCCCCAGGGGTCATGTCACTGGAGACCCCACATCTGGTTCATTTGCTTATTCCCACCACTTCATTGGCCATTTTCTGTCTCCTCACTTTGTATTCAGCTATGGTTAATACACACTGTAGGTTTACAGGCGTGTGCACCTTGGTGACTGCAGGGGTGGACCACTGGACGTTCTGACTGATGCGTGGGAGGCTTCTGCCCCCCGCCACCAGGGCTCCTTCATACCCCTCCCTCAGTCACCATCATTATGGCATCTCAGGGTTCCAGTGTCTGCAGGACTGGGGTATGTCCTCTTCTCTCCTAAGACCCCCTTTCCTTCCAGCAGAGTTCCCCGGCCCCATGGGAAAACCTAGCCCAAATCCTCGGCCCTGAGAACCACCCGCCTCGCCCCACAGCCCGGCTGATGTCCGTGTTCAACAGCTGCTCCCAGAAGGAGCCTAGCCCCGGGCTTGGCCTGGGTGAGGACATTTGTGTGTGATGTTTCAGGAGCAAGTGACCTTTGAGGACGTGGTTGTGGACTTCACCCAGGAGGAGTGGGGGCAGCTGGAGCCCGCCCAGAGGACCCTGCACTGTGATGTGATGCTGGAGACCTTCAGGCTCCTGGTCTCTGTAGGTAAGGCCACACTCGAGCCCCCGCTGGTCTGCCCCCAACACAGGTTCTAGCTCTCCTGGGTTAAAAGCGGGGTTAGGTCTAGGCCAAAAGGCAAATACCTAGGATGAATTTTAGGCTTTAGAGACCTGATGTTTGGTTGCAAGTTACAGATCCCACTGAAAATGTCAGAAGCGGATCCCAAGGCAGATCTGAGTCTTCCTGTGGTGCTGTCAGTAGCCCTCTCCCTCCCCGCCTCCTCCCTCTGTCTCTGCCTCCATTTGCAGATGGGTCCCTCCAATGTAAGAAGAGAGCTGTCCAGTTGCCTCTTCTGTGTCTGAGACCAGCGGAAAAGACAGGGTCTGTGTCCTGCGCACCCACGGAAGGACCCTGGGTTGTCTTGGTGTGGTGGCCAGGTCCCTTCCACACTGGTCACTGTTGGGGGGGGAGGTGCTGGGGAAGCAGCAGGACCTGATTGGCTGGGCTGGGTCACACATCCACCCAGAGCCAGAGGTGGGGGCCCTAAGAACCTGACATTAGGGCTGCTATAACTGTGGCCTCTGGGACCTGCATGCAGTTGGGCCCTGGAAGACAAGGTGGAGGGGACGGAGGGCTGGGAAGGGTCCCGGGACACAAATGTGCACTCTGCAGGCTTCCCCTTGGGCTGGACGTTGGCTCCCGAAGCTAGATGCCATCTCCCTGCCGGAGCAAAAGGAGCTACGGGTGGTAGAAAATGGGGTTCCCCGAGGGGTGTGCCCAGTGAGGGGAGGGCCCTGGTTGCACCCTGGGCACTCTCCATTCCTGCTCTCGCATTCTTCAGGGCAAACGGACTACTCACTCTTTTAGAAACATTGCACCGAACACCCTTTCTGCTGTGACCGAGACCAAGACCTCACCTTCATGGAATTTACAGTCTTGGTGAGGGAAGGAGCCACGATGGACGGGGAAAGTAGGAACTGCACAAGATGCTCCTGGCACGTGATAAATGCTGAGGAAGTGAGGCAGGCCATGAGGCAGAGGCCAGGGGTGTGGGGAGGCCCTGAGCGGAGAGAACGCTCACTCCAGGGAAGCGACACGTAGCCGAAGCCTGAGTCACGAGAACAGTGCAGCCATGGAACAAGCTGGGAGGACAGAGTTCCAGGCAGAAGGAACAGCAAGTGCAAAGGCACTGGAGCGGGCACCAGCCTGTCTGGCTACGACACAAACCCTGCAGCCTCAGTGCTTTAAGCCCCAGAAGCATTTATGACTCATCTATCTGACTGGATCCAGTCCAGGCTTTTTCATGTGCCCGTGGGGGTTCTGCTCCTTGTACAGCTTATCCAGTTCCTAGACCAGTGCCTACTCTGTGGGCAGTAGGGCCGTCCCACCCATGGCAGGCATGTGGGAGGGGATCAGGACAGAGTCTCCCCAGCAAAAGGGGTAACCAGCCCTTACCTAGAATATTAGCTTTGTATGGCTCCGCTAAAAAATTGCCACAAACTTTGTGGCTTAAAGCAACACACATTATCTTCGCTCTGGAGGCCAGAAGCCCGAAATGGGCATCCTGCGCTACATTCCAGGCGTGAGCAGGGCCTCGCTCCGCCCGCGGCGCCTGGAGAGAACCCAGCTCCTCTCACATTGCAGCTTCCACAGGGGCCCGTGTTCTTTGCCCACACCCTTGTCCGTCTTCCAAGTGAGCACCGCCCTCAGGTCCTCTCCCGTCCCTCTGGCCCTGGCCCTCCTGTCTCCCTCCCACAGTCCAGAACCCTGCGGTCGCCTGGGGCCCAGCCCGGTAACCGGGGTGATCTCAGACAACTAACTAAGGTGCAAGGACTGGCAGCCTCCGTTCCTCACCACCTCCAGGAGTATGAATAGGGACGTCTTTGAGCCGCTGTTTTGCCAGTGACACCTGGCTTGACCTTTTTTTTTTTTTTTTGCCCTGAACACTTCACTGGAGTATAACCTAATGGGCGAGGCGCCTGTGTCACACCTTCAGGCCAGTCCAGTGCTGGGATGGACCCAGCTGTGCAGAAGGGGCCGGGAACTGGGGCAGGGAGGCAGTCCTACCAGGAAGGACGGGGGGTGCATCTGCTCGGCACATCTGCCAGCTTCAGCTGAGGGTGGGGTGCGGGGGAGGCCAAGGTGGCCAGAAGCCCTGCCCTGCGGGAGCTCTCAGGCGGTGAGAGGACCCGACAGACCAGAGCCAGGCCCTCCCGTACAGCTCAGGTGGCTCACCCACCCTCCGGTGACGTGCCTCCCAGCGGCCTCCAGCCTGGGGAGCCGGTGGGTTTCTTCACATTGAGGGGAAGCTGGGACAGCAGCCCGAGCACCAAGCAGAAAGCGGACCTGGGCGGTGGGAGAGCTGGGTCGGGCCGTCCTTCCCCTGTGACACGCTCTTCCTCTGTCACTATCTGGCGCAGTGGCGGTTGCTTTCTCCAGGGCCTGGCCATGGCTCTGCTCCTTCCAGCCTGGGGCGTCCGTCCACAGCTCCCCTGGATGTCTTCTGTCTGCTCTGCATCGTCTCCCTGCCTCTCCTCCGTGCTCCCCTTGCTAGCCCCGCTCAGGCCCCTGTGCCGGCTTCCCCACCCCCGGCTGCTCTCGGAGCTTCCTCTCCTGCTCCAGTTCCTTCCCTGACTTGCAAAACTGTATTTTTAAGTGGTCAACGCCACTTGTGCCTTGAACCTTTCAAACCCATCGGTTTTATTCTTCCATCCACCCACCTACCCCAAAGCCTTCCCCTCAATGACAAGGAACATTTCCATTGTTTGTATTTCTTCCAGATTTGGAAACCAGACCCAAAACCAAAGTGTCAGCTCCAGAGCAAGACATCACTGAAGGACTACCCAGCAGTATTCTGGCAGAAAGGGGTCTGTGGGGTAGTCTGTGGTACTCTGAGGGCAACAATGCAGAGGGCCGCAGGGGACACAGTTGTGAGAGCCAAGAGAGCCATGTGGTGAAGACACCCATGCAGCAGCAGCAGGCGGATGGGTTTGGGGAAAACTTAAGTCTGAGCGCCCGTCTCCCAACTCAGCCCATGACTCCGGAAAGCGAAGGCCAAGGCCTCCACGTGCTGGGGCCTCGCGGCAGGAGGGCGAAGCCAGACCCAGGGTCCAACGCTCGGCAGAAGACACTCGCAGAGGCGAAGCCCTTCAAATGTCAGGCATGCGGCAAGGCCTTCGGTCACAGCTCGGCGCTCCTGGAGCACCACCGGACGCACACCGGGGAGAGACCGTACGAGTGTCCTGAGTGCGGGAAAGGCTTCCGAAACAGCTCGGCCCTCACCAAACACCAGAGAATCCACACCGGTGAGAAGCCGTACCGTTGCCCACAGTGTGGGAAGACCTTCAACCAGATCGCGCCACTGACCCAGCACGCGCGCACGCACACGGGCGAGAAGCCGTACGCGTGCGGCGAGTGCGGCAAGGCCTTCAGCTTCCGCTCGTCCTTCAGCCAGCACGCGCGCACACACACGGGCGAGAAGCCTTACGCGTGCGGCCGCTGTGGCAAGGCCTTCCGCCAGAGCGTGCACCTCCGCCAGCACGCGCGCGTGCACACTGGGGAGCGGCCGTACGCGTGCAGCGACTGCGGCAAGGCCTTCGGCCACAGCTCGTCGCTGACCAAGCACCGGCGCGTGCACACAGGCGAGCGGCCGTACGCGTGCCGCGAGTGCGGCAAGGCCTTTGCGCAGATCACGCCGCTGCTGCAGCACCAGCGCACGCACACGGGCGAGCGGCCGTACGAGTGTGGCGAGTGCGGCCGGGCCTTTAGCCAGAGCACGCTGCTCACCGAGCACCGCAGGATCCACACGGGCGAGCGGCCCTACGGCTGCAATGAGTGCGGCAAGACCTTCAGCCACAGCTCTTCGCTCAGCCAGCACGAGCGCACTCACACGGGCGAAAAGCCGTATGAGTGCGGCCACTGTGGCAAGGCCTTCCGCCAGAGCACGCATCTCACGCAGCACGCGCGCGTGCACACTGGGGAGCGGCCGTACGCGTGCGGCGACTGCGGCAAGGCCTTCGGCCACAGCTCGTCGCTGACCAAGCACCGGCGCGTGCACACAGGCGAGCGGCCGTACGCGTGCTGCGAGTGCGGCCGGGCGTTCAGCCAGCTCGCGCCGCTCGTGCAGCACCAGCGCACGCACACCGGCGAGAAGCCCTACGAGTGTAACGCGTGCGGCAGGGCCTTCAGCCAGAGCTCGCTCCTCGTGGAACACCAGAGGATCCACACCAAGGAGAAGCCCTACGGCTGCAACGAGTGTGGGAAATCCTTCAGCCATAGCTCGTCGCTCAGCCAGCACGAGCGCACGCACACCGGCGAGAAGCCCTACGAGTGTCAGGACTGTGGGAAATCGTTCAGGCAGAGCACCCACCTCACGCAGCACCGGCGGATCCACACGGGAGAGAAGCCATATGAGTGCAGGGACTGCGGGAAGGCCTTCACACACAGCTCGTCCCTCACCAAGCACCAGAGAACTCATACTGGGTAGACCTCACGTGCGCTAGGACGTGGGAAAGCCTTAAGTCATAGCTCATCCCTTCCTAGACTTGACCCCGTCGTTCCTAATGGCAACAGTACAAATATATGCAAGCGCAAGCCATCACACGGAATATATGCCTCACACACCCTCAGAGAAATGACGGAAATGATTGTGGGCATACTGAGCTCTAGGACATCCATCCCCAGATATCAGTAGTAGGGAAGCACGGAGCTCGTCAGTGTTGAGGACTGTCAGTCATGAGTGTCCACTAATGCTACATGATAGAACCTACAAAGGAGAGAAATGGGGGGAGGGAGGATGTAGTGGAGCAGAGGATAGCTTCTGTCCAAGGATTCACAATATTCCAAACCAGAGGTTTGCAAAGTGGTGAGAAACCCAACAAATGCTTTTCATATACAGGAAACACATACACTCAGAATTTAGTATCGCATATTACGTTCTTCTGGGTGCTTATGAACGGAGCAAGGCAACTATGAATGAATTTCTCTACAGGTTACCCACGGGCATTAAAACACAGATGATGTTTCAGAAAAAGGAAGATGTTTTCCTTTGTCCCATCTTCTGAACAACAGCACCTCCACACTGGAACCCTATGTTTTGCAAGGTTTATCCCTTGAGAAATGTACTTTTTCATGGAGTCTCCTTCCCAGTGTATAATAAGCTTTTGTTTTTGTGTAATTTATTGTGAAGGTCCATAGTATTACACTGTGTCCTGAATTCACTAACAGCAGCCTCTCTGACAACAATGACACTTGAACGGTGACTTGCCATCCTCATTAGAGCCCATAGTTGAGTTACATTGGCTGGCTTTGGTCACAGGCCACAAGGGTAATATCAGTCGGCTTGATTTTCCAATCACAATGCTGGGATATAAGCTTCCAGTTAAATTGAAATTTCTCCGTTAGGGGAGCATATTTTAAATAGTCTTCCAGTAGTCCCTACTATGCTTGTAGAATGCCTCCTCCTCTTTTAAAAAAAAAATTTTTTTTTTTTGGAATGTCATAGTCATTTAAAAGCTACTTAAGAAAACAGCAGTCTCCAGTAGAAATGCAAGCCACATTGGTACATTTAAATATTCTAAGAGTCCCATTTAAAAAGCAAGAGGTAGGGCACCTGTGTGGCTCAGTCAGTTGAGCGTCTGACTCTTGGTTTTTGCTCAGGTCATGGTCTCACGGTTTGTGGGATTGAGCCCCACATCAGGCTCTGGGCTGCCAGCATGGAGCCTGCTTAGGATTCTCTCTCTCACCCTTTCTCTCTCTGCCCCTCCCCCACTCATGGCCTCTTTCTTCAAAATAAATATAGACTTAAAAATATACATAACAAGCAACAAACAGGTGAAATTAATATCTGTCCTTATATATCCCAAATATTACCATTTCAACACGTCAATATAAAACCACTAAGGAGTTGTTTTGCTTGCTTTCTCAATACTACTTCCTCCAAATCCGGTGTTTCTTTTACATCTGCAGGACATCTCTATTGGCTGTGGCCTCCTTTCAGGTGCTCATTTGCCACATGTAGCTGATCGATGGCTGTCCTGGGCAGGACAGCTCAGCCTCAGTCCCCCGGTCAGCTGTTTTGTCCCTCTCCCTTTATTATGTGCATCCCCCATGTCCTGTGCTTCTATCCTTGTGTAGGTAGCTTCTTGTCCTCAAGGAAACCAGGTTCCTACCCCGGGATCCAGTGTAGAAAATATGTCAGCCAACTGTGCAGGGTTCAGATTCTCTAGGAATAGAATTCTTAAAAGAACATTACGTTTGGGAAACATGTTAAGGCTCCTCTATCCCAGGGCAGTTCGGTAAAAATGGAATCCACCCACACACCCTTCAGCAGTCCTCTGAAAGCGCCAGATCACTGACAAACTGAGTCACGCAAGCTCTTGCCTTCCCACTCAGCCCCTCTTCACCCGCCCCCACAATGATACAAACAGGAATACAGCAGTGTTGGGAATCATGGGGAGGCACCCCCAGTATCAGAGCTCCCCCCTAGTGGTGCCACAGCAGCGACGGAAGTTCCAGCCAGAGCGTCAGAAAAACTTCGGGGGTGAATGCACTCCTGACTAGAGGGCCCGACTTACTTGGATAGTTGCTGATCTGTCTCAATTACTGACACAAAAGTTGAAGACCAACAAGGGAAACTGAACGGGGTGAATGCAAGTTCAGAAAAAGCCATGCAGTTTCCACCTTGCTCAGGGAGACACATGTACTTGGAATCCCCAGACGCCCCATATAAGAAGTCCCGACTGTGGCACCTGGGTGGCTCAGTCCGTTAAGCACCCAACCTCAACCTCAAGTAATGATCTCACAGTTCACGAGTTCCACCCCCAACATGGGCTCTGTGCCGACAGCTCAGAGCCTGGAGCCTGCTTCGGATTCTGTGCCTTCCTCTCTTTCTCTGCCCCTTCCTCATTCATGCTCTGTCTCTCTCTCAAAAATAAATTAACATTAAGAAAAAAAAAAGCTCCCACTGCCAGGAGGCCACCATGTGGTCAGGAAGTCCATGCCAGGTAGGCTCTGTGTTTGGGCTCCAGTGAGCAGTCCTCACCCACGAGCCTTCCCAGCTGCGCCAGGCATTCAAGGGTGACTCGAACCCCGCAGTTTTTATGGCACCTCAGACTTCAAGTTCCCAGCGAGGTCTCACACATGATGGAGCAAAAATAGTTTGTGCACCAACAGTCGCTAGCTCACCAGAAGATGCCTTGCCGCTCAGATTTGGTCTCAGAAAAGCTACACTAAAAAGAACCAGTTCTTTAGAACTAGAAGAATGGCTGATCTCAGGGTAGAAACAATTTAGTCTTGGAACATCTTATATGAAAGAGAAAGAAGTTCAAAAAATGATGGAAGGGTGCCTCAGTGCCTCTGCCAGTGAAGGGTCTAACTTTGGCTCAGGAAAGGATCTCTCAGTTCATGAGTTTGAGCCCTGCATCGGGCTCTGTGCTGACAGCTCAGAGCCTGACACCTGCTTTGGATTCTGTGACTCCCTCACTCTCTGCCCCTCTCCCCCTCATGCGCTGTCTCTCAAAAATAAACATTAAAAAGATGTTTTTAAATGATGGAGGCATGTCACAGGATGTAGGAGCCTTCTTGAAGGGACTTTCACTGGCCACATCTGGGACAATTTGAGCGCCAAAATTACTAAGGGCAGCAATACATTATAAAACTTGAAAAAACACTGAAAACACATGAATCCCTCAGTCCATCCTGGTAATGAAGACAAATAAATGGGAGAGAAAGGAGGTGCTGGCTACGCAGCAGAATGCCCAGGGCTGGCCGGCAGTCCCAGAGGGGGGCTGGTGTCAGGTAACCAAAATGTTTCCACCATCTGGCAAAACTCCTCAGCGGAGGATATTCCTGGGTGGGGAGGTGGAGATTTTGGTGAGAAGCAGGGTACTTGCATTATTTTAAAGCACCTCCCTGCAAACTGCTTTATTAGTTAACGGGAAAAAGTAACTCAAAGGTCGAGAAACTGGACAGTACTTTGAAGAAAGGAAATCCTCACCAGCAGTAGGAACGTGGACATCAGGCACTCCCAGGTGTGTGTACGGGGGAGTGGGGGGCCCACAGATGACAGGCAAGCGGGGGAGTGTTCACCTAAGTGGGGTTGGATGACTTTTATTATTTTTGTGCCTCTTCTACAAGTTTGAAATTATTTCCAAATGAAAATATGAAAATATAAACAAAAGCACGGACATCTAGCTGTGCACTAAAGGAGACATCCGATAGGAAACAGAGAGCCAGGCTTTCTGATAATGGACCCATCAGTGGCCCTGAAGCTGACAGTGAGACCCACCCCAACGGCAGGAGAGGCATGCTCATGGGTTAGGCTGGGAACAACAGTTCAGAGGGCAAATAAATAAATACATATGTATATATTTAATTATTACCAGATATATTGAATTAAACACATATATATTTAATGATTACCAGAGCCACACTCAGCTTGGGATGGGAGTGAGGGGGAGACAGTGAAGAGGACAACTAAACTCGGTGATCATGGCAGAGACAGGAACCTAGTACAGTCCCAGACCTTCCACATGACTGAGGCCACGAGATCACGTCTCTCCAAGGATACCTGAGTGGAAGTGATGTGTCATCTCCCAAGTGAGCCAGTACGGTCTTCCCCACATGCTCCAGGGGGCCAGTGGAGAGCAGATACACTTCAGGGACAGAGCTTGGATCCCCGAATCACCACATGGAGCACAGTCTCCCTTCCATCCACGCACAAGCAATAGCAACAAACACAAGACTGTCATGTGAGTGAAGAAAAATCCTTTATTAGGTTAAGCATCTGTGACTCGGGCATCATCACAACAGACCACCTGCTCAAACACAATGACAGAAAGAGGCGCCAATTTATCTACAAGAAGCAGTTAAGTTCATGCTCAGGCAATAGAAGCAATGCTCTAAGTTGAGATCAAATGCAAAAACCAAGATCACCTTATGTAGCCCAAGGAATTAAGTTTCCACGTGCCCAGGCAGACACATCTCATCAACCCTTATTAGTGTTTCAACGTGCTTTGATCATGACCCTCCCCCTGAGTAAGAAATACATCTTACGTTGCATCCAAGTCTCAGATTTAGATACATCGCTGAAAAGTTTCACAAAACAGTATTTGCCTTTACTACACGATGGGTTTTTACCCTACTTAATTCTCCTTCATTGATCTGCAATGCTGGCGACCGCCCACTAACTTGATTTCACAATTCACTAGCATGGTTTGAAAATGCTGCAGCACCAGGCTCCAAGCACGTCTGTGACCTCTGTGAGGCCACGCCACACACACACACAGACACGTGCTTAACTAGGAAACGATCTGCAGTTGAGGATTCAGAAGTGAACCTGCTATCAGGGGTTTCCGAAAAGACCAAAGAGCTGGAACCGAAGCGGTAGGGAGCTTGAACAAGAGGACAAGAGGACAGAGACAAAGCTGACTTCGGCACGGGCCAGGGGATCACACACTTGAAGGCAACTCTACACTTGGCACAATGACAATGCTTCGATGTGTGGGTGGTGCTAAAAAGGCTAGGGAAGAAAGGGGAATGTTCTTTCCCACCTGACAGCTCATGCTTGCACATGGGTGTCTGCATGGGTGTGTTTACAAGGTGACGAGGGCTCCCTGTGGGCCCTTCCGGGTTCTAAGTGCTTTAGCCACATTAGCTCATTTAGGGAACAGACAGACTTGCGTCCACACAGATACTGCAGGAAGCCACGCGAGGGTTTCAAAGCAGCGGGTACATTGCTTGGGAAATCTGGCAGGCAACGTTGTCCTCTGGGACACTTACGGCAAAGCGGCTCATCTCTGAGCCTCAGGCTGCGCAGGGAAAACGTCACCCGCCACATATCCCGGGAGCCCACGGAACCTCCCGCCGGCACGGGTGCCACACGCAGCAGGGCGGGGTCCCAGGACCCTCCCCAGCGCGTAGGCTTTCTCCTTCTCGTGGGTCTTCTGGTGCTCGGCCAGGGCCAGGCTGAAGTGGAAGGTCTTCCAGCAGCCCGGGCACGCGTACAGCTTCCTGCCGCTGTGGCTTCGGAGATGGTCGATGAAGTGGGAGATCCACGCGAAGGTCTCCCCGCACTCGCTGCACGCGTAGGGCTTCCCTCGGGACAGCCCGGGCTCATCGGCAGCGGAGCAGGCCGCGCCGCGGCCCGCTGCAGCGGGCTCCTCCACGGGGTGCTGCTGGAGGTGGCTCAGGCTGGAGACGCGCTCAGGCCCCTGCCTGCCCCCGTCCTTCGAGTGGGGCCTCTTTCTTCCAAGGCCTTGGCGCGAGGCGGCTGGAGCCACAGGCACACTAGGGCTCTCCCCAGCTGTGCCCCTATCCTGGGCTGGCTCCCGGATGACTGACTGCCTCTGGGCTCTGGGGACAGGGTTTGGTCCCCTCTCCTGAGGATTCGGAACCTTCTGAGGCTGCTCTCCCTCCTCCGGAGCAGCACCTGGAGTCACGGGGCAAACGAGAACTTCCCTTGTGAGGTTCTCCAGCAGTGTCTCGCACATGCCCTCTTTACTTTCCTGCCACTTCCTGCCCGCTGAAACAAGGTCACGATGTGAGCAGTCCGACCCCCTCGGGCTCAGAGAAGCAAGCTGCTATGTGAGCACGAAAGCTAACTCGAGCTGCAGGCCGGGGACTGCATACAGGCAGGATGGAAAGCCGGAGCAAAGGGAAGCGGGTGAGGACCCAAGAGGGCTCTGCATGCGCACCATCAGTCAATTCCTTCCACAAACCCAGCGGTAATGGGTGCATACAAGATCACTGACAAGACTGCCGTGTGTCCCCATCTGTCTTCCCTCTCCTGGCAGTCCCTGAACTCACGACTGCCCGCCTACCAGCACTCTCAGCCTGCCTGGCAGCTGAAGCTGCTCTAGCCAATGGGATGGATGCACAAGTGTAAGGGGTGTGGAGGGGCTTCCTCTTTCCTGCAGCTCTGGATGTGGGAGCCACATCAGCCATCCCGGACCCCCCGTGGACACTGGCAATGGAGCCATGAGCTGGGGGGAGCCTGCATCCCTCACCAGGAAGGGCCAAATGATCCCTTTGGCAGTGACTACCGTGTTAACAATGGCGGCCCCCAATGAAGCCTGTCTCCTGGGATTTGGGCCCCTGGGGCGTGCCTCCCCCACACATGCACACATATAAACCATGCACACTGGCGTGGCCACGTCATCTACTGTGGTCTACGAGACGTTAAGCATGCATGACACAAGCAAAGGCTTGCAAAGCACCTGTACAACGGTGCCTCCCCTCCTGGAATGCTCCAGAACCCAGCTGCCATGCCATGAGGAAGCTCAAGCTAACCGCTCAGCGAGGTAGCACAGAGAGCACGGGCTGACGGCCTCAGCAGAGCCGCCTGGCAAGAGCCAGCACTAACTACTGCTGGCGTGAGTGAGGCCACCGGGGACACGCCAGCCCGGCCGAGCCGGCAAAGGCAGCGGGACAGCCGCCTGGCCCGCAACGCCCACGATACTAACAGCCCACACCGCTGCTGTTCAGGGGACTCGGTTTGGGGGCAGCTTGTCACACAGCGAAAGACCGTTACGACAGTTTCCTGCCTCCTGCTTGGACGCTTGCATGGGGAGCGGCCAAAGTATGGCACAGGTAGTGGGAGAAGAGCGAGGTCAAAGTTGAGGAGCTGGGAGGAGCTTCCACCAGCCTCGGAAAGGCACCCCCTCTGCCCCGGCCTCACCACAGCGCTTGGGCCTCACCTGAGCAGCTGCCTTCCGGTGGTTCTGTATCAACCAACCGAAGCTCCTCAGTCTCCAGCCTGTAGGTGTCGTCAGGCTGGGCAAGCTGAAACCCTGAGTGGGAGCGAAAAACACAAAAACTGAGAGAGACACTGAAACCAGAATAGAAAGCAGCCAACCTTGCATGTCAGGCCCCGCGGACTGGCCAAGGCAGGCAGCAGGCCTCAGTCCTTTTCTCTGCCGTGGGACACTCACCAAAGTTGCCTCGCTCAGACCCCTGGAGCGCTGGGGGCTCTGAGAACACTGGGGAAGGGGTGAAGAAGAGAGTCCACTGAGACAGAGCCAGGGGCCAACAGGGAAGTGGGGAAATTCAACATAAAGTCAGAAAAGAACATAACACTACAATCGTAAAGAGCTTGGAAGTTCGTGTTGGGGCCGGTGTCATGGGCAACAATGTCCACTCAAAAGTGAAGAGTGACGGAGGCCAAGAGGCCCCATCTGTGCACCAAGGATGACGGTAAAGTTGACGACTAGGGCCAGGAAGCCTTGCCACATTCAGAAGCTATGGGTCCTACAAGCAGGGGCTGCAAACTCAAAAGCCCAGGGCTCTGGCAGGAGTCAACCCTGTAGACTGAGAAGGAGGGGGCCAAGGTGGGGACACCAGCAAACTCATTCATGGTCAAATTCGTTTAAAACACCGTGGGACCTTGGGGGCGCCCGAGTGGCTCAGTAGGTTAAGTGTCCGACTTTGGCTCAGGTCATGATCTCGCGGTTCTTGAGTTCACACTGCATCGGGCTCTCCGCTGTAAGCATGGAGCCTGCTTCAGGTCTCCCTCTCACTACCCTTTCCCCACCTGCATGCATGCTTTCTCTTAAAAGTGAATAAACACGGGGGTGCCTGGTCATGATCTTGCGGTTCGTGGGTTTGAGCCCTGTGTGGTAGGCTCTGCTGACAGCTGAGAGCCTGGAACCTGCTTTGGATTCTGTGTCTCCCTCTCTCTCCGCCCCTCCCCTCTCCTCGCTCGCTCTCTCTCAAAAATAAACATTAAAAATTTTTTAAACAAACACACATTAAAAAAACAAACACTGTGGGGCCTTAAACAAAGCTCCACATGGGAGTCAGAATCCCCTAGGCCATTGCCCCTGGAAGAGGACACAGGGCGCAGCGCGAGGCTGTGGCAGGCAAGTCTCACCCCACAGAAGCAGCTTCCGGAAGGTCTTCAGGTTCTCCTCTGCCGGGTCCAGGTGGCCCCATTCCCCCAGATACAGAGGCACCTCTGGAAACGTCAGCTTCTGAAATGGCAGCACCACCACGGCTGAGGCTTCCCGTCCAGAGGGAGGGTAGGCCCTCGGTCCCGGTGAGCACAGCAGGGGTGGCACCATCCTGGGGGTTCCCACCCAGCGCCTTGCAGGCCCTGCACCTGGATCCCAGGTTCACACGGGGGCTGGGTTTCTTGGCCCCAGCACTGTGGACTTTCTCCTGGAAGGGCCTGGCCCGGGCACTGCAGGATGTCCCCCGGCCTCTTCTCTCGGGATGTCAGCAGCACCTCCTCCCCACCCAAGTATGACAACCAAAGTTGTATCCTGATGTCAGCAAATGTCCCCTGGAAGGGCAAAACCCCGAAGTCTCCTACTCCTCCATCCCTGCATGGACCCCAGGCCGGCACCGAGGGGCCAGGGGGCCAGGACAGCCACGCTTACTGCCCTTAGGAGGAGCAGTCACCCATGACAAAGGCCAGAGTAGTCAGGTGCACCAGGGGGCCCATGAAGGCTTGGGGATGAGTCTCCGGGCAGGGGAGAAGGCACGTTCGGGCCCAGAGTGCAGAAGGTATGCGGGGAGAGGAGCCTGCGGGACGGGGGCAGCTGGCCTGGCAGGAAGTGAGGCGGTGGCTGTGGCAGCAGGAAGAGTGCGCTCACCAGGAGGAAACCACCGGCCACGGCGCTGGAAGCGGCCAGAGGGACTGGGGCCAGGCAGTCCCCACAAACCAGGCTGGTGGGGGGCTGACAGACAGGGGCCACGTGTCCAGCACTCCCAAGGGGGCACTCAGGCCCTCTGCTCTGATCCCAGAGACCTCTCCCTGCCTCACCCCCACCCATTCTTGGCTTCCTGGGGAGGGAGCAGCCTAAGTGTGCAGCCCGGGAACCTCAGCCCAGATCCCCCCCTCCCACGGCCGGGCCTCCACCTCTCCCCAGGGCCGCTGGCAGCCTATTAATGCTGGGGGCAGGGAAAGAGCCTAACGAGCTGGGGGGACAGCTCCTCCTCCTTGGGTGCAGGTCCTGTGAACCCTAGACAAGACAGGCTCCACCCACCTTCGGCTCAGCCTTCGTGGGCTTGGGCTGTTCGGACTTCTTGTCCCTGTTGCACTCTTGTTCCAGAAGCACAGGGTCTGAAGCAGGACAGGCTAGGAGAAGGGGACACAGACCTGAGCAGACTAGTGTCACAGAGCTGGGCAGCCCAAGCCAATCAGGGAGACCCTACTGCCCCCCCCCGCCCCCCGCCGCTCACAGGCCCCAGGAAGAGAGTGAAGAGTTGTCAGACTCAGAGGCAGAAGATGTGAGCACTCGTATCACAGTAGGTCTCAAGCTCAAGGGACCCTACCACTGTCCTCCGGTGACAGAACAGAGTAACCAAGAAGAAAGCAAAAATCTCAACGTCAGTAGTGGCCCCAGAAATTCTAACGAAAGCCACAAAGCAGGTAACACTTTTTGACCCATTAGATTGGCGGAAATCTTAAAAAGCAATGACACAACATGGCACAGATGTGGGCAAACAGGCACCCTGTGCACTGGCAGTATACGTGTTACAAAGCTTCCGCACAACCACGCAGAAATGTCCTCTGTCCAGTGACCCTGTGGAACCCGCCGACACTCACAGAGCATCCATCCCAGGCGCATGCCTGGGGACGTTTCACAGCACATTTGTAGGAAGTGGCAGAAACCTTAATGGCCGTAAATCCCAACTCCAGGTCAAGGAAGGGCTGATCCTGTGAAATGCCAAGAAGGTGAGGACACGGCCCCGGCCGCTGCCTGGACGGGCCTGCGGGGGGAGACACCGCTCCACGCAAACAGCACGAGCTCCGCACGAGCCCATCAGCCCCCAGGAACCTGGCCCCAGGCTCTGTGCGGCCTCCTGGCTGAGATGTGTGCCCACAGGAGATGAAGGGCCGCACGCCAGGGCACAGCACTTGGTTTTAGTTGCAGAGGGCACGTGGGCGTGGGGAGAGTTTCTTTGTCTCTCACTGCTTCTCAGTGTTTACGGTAAAGCATGTACAAGCTGCACGATCTCTGAAGATAAACTACAAACACCTGTCATGTCCACCAGACTCTACAGGAAGAAGTCACAGTTACAGCACAGACTGCCAGGCCTTGGCTCCCACGAGGACCTCTACGGCGTCTCCCTCGTGCCCTCCTCCAACCCGGCCCAGGCCCACGCCCGCCCCAGGCCGAGCCGGCCACTCACAGGTGTTGGGGGCTGCCTCGGCCTTGCTGGGCTCCCCGTCTTCGCCGGACTCCCCGTCTTCGCCGGACTCCTCGTCTTCGCCGGACTCCTCGTCTTCGCCAGTCGTCACAGACCCATCTGGTAAAAAGAGGAGATGGCAGAGGCTCAGCGTGCTGCCCACACTGCCCCTCGCTCAAAGCTGTGGATGGCCCCATGGCAGACTCGACAGCATCCCCATTCGCACTTAAGGGGACATTAGAGATGTGCTAACAATCACACAGTGACCCTGCAGGGGGTGGGTGGGGACAAAGGCTCCGGGACCTCATCACCAGCAGTCGCCCAGGCCCCGCCCTCTGATAGAGTGGAGACTCTGGCCAACCAACCCAAGTGCTCCTGCTCTTCCCGTGCTAAGGAAACAGAAATCGATACCCAGGACATTTACTGTTTTTAAGGGGCTGGTTCCTCCTGTTTCCTTATATCTGGAAGGCAGATGTGAGGGCAGGAGCCGAGGAAGCCTTCCCAGCCCATGAGGCAACTCTGGGCAAGGTGGTGGGGCTGTATCCTTGCAAAGGAGCTACCCCAGCAGCTCAGGGCTGCTCGCCTCTGTACCTCTCATACACGGGAGAAGTCAGCTCTCAGGCTGACTGGAGTTTGGGCCCTATGCTGTCAACTTGACCCCTCCCAGGGCCGGCCTCCCTCTTCCTATCTCCTCTGTACTGTGTTCTCCTCTGGGGTAACGGCCTCACCTGACTCCTCTAGGGCCATGCCGAGGTCCTTCACCAGGGAGGCTGCCTTCTGGCAGTTCTCAGGATTCTGGGCCACTACCTGGGACCTTAGACTGTCAGGCAGCGCGCTCAGGAACTGCTCCAGCACCAGCAGCTCCAGCATCTGCTCCTTGGAGTGCGCCTCGGGCTGCAGCCACTGGCGGCACAGGTCATACAGCTGGTCCAGGGCCTGGTGGGGCCCGGTTGCTTCCTCATAGATGAAGTTCCGGAAATGCAGGCGGGAAGACTCAAGGTTGGCAGGAACCTCCTCAAGATCACTCCTGCAGTCCTCCTGCTGCTCCTCAGCTACTGACCCTAGCATGGGCAGGTCTGGGGGCACTGGGGAGCTCCTGGGGGTGGCAAACGCCTTCTCCAAAGGCAACATCTTTCCAAACCTGTGCCGGGAAATGTGGCTGGCCTGGGACAGGGCACCTGTCGTGAAGGGCGAGTTCACGTAACTGCAACTTCAAGGGAGGGACACCAGCGATGGCGGGATGCTCTGGGATCTCAGCCCAGCCCAGACCTGCACAGGACAGACAGATACGCCTACACAGTGAGGAGGAAGTCATGGGACATCCAGACCCCAACAAGGGGCTGAGCTCCTCAGCCCCACCCTCCACGCCCAGAGTCCACACAGATTTCCAAGCAATCCACTTGTTAAGTATCAGAAGAGTCTTGTACGTGTACAGATAAAAATTAAATAAAAAGTTGGAGGTGACATTTCATTTTGTAAGATGGCTATTACCAGGATTAAATAAATAAATCAGTCACAGGAGAAAGAAAAGTTACAGGACGATCTCACTTTCAGAGAGAAAAATTTTTAAATGTTACTAAGTTCAGTCCAACAACGCATATTCCATGCTAGGGGTATCATGCCAGACTTGGGTAGATCCCAGATTTCTTTTCATGTTTGGGAGGGCTAGGTACCAGGAGTACTCCTCTTCCTTTTTTTAAAAAAAATTTTTTTCTAATGTTTTATTTATTTTTGAGAGCGAGACAGCGTCAGCAGGGGAGCAGCGTCTCAAAGAGAGAAGGAAACACAGAATCCGAAGCAGGCTCCAGGTTCTGAGCTAGCTATCAGCACAGAGCCCGATGCAGGACTTGAATCCATGAACCGCGAGATCATGATCTGAGCCAAAGTCAGACACTTAACCAACTGAGCCACCCAGGCTCAGGTTACCTCTTCTGTAAAATTTTCTTAACACTTTTTCCCTAACTCACTTTAATGTAAGAATACAGTACACAGTATATAGCATATATACAATACAGGTTAATCGACTGTTTACGTGATCAGTAAGGTTTCCGGTCAACAGCAGGCTACTGGTAGTTACATGTTTGGGAAGTCAAAAGTTATATGTGGATTTTCGGGTATGCCCTAACCCTCACCTTGTTCAAGGGTCAAATGTAGATCAGTGGACAACCAGCATCTCTTTCTGGAAATGCCAGAGAACTGCAAACCTGGCCTGACCCACCCACAGAACCAGGTGGGAGGCAGAAGTTGGCCAGGAGTAGGGAATGACGGCGGGGGGGGGGGGGGGGGG
>NC_043715.1:58810579-58846146 GCF_006229205.1 Suricata suricatta
CATGACGTTCTCACGGGCCGCGAGCACCCAGGGACAGAGCTCCAGCCCCTCCCAGAACCTGCAGGGTCTGCACTTCTCCCCGCAGACCTGGAGGACCCACAGACCCTGCTGGGAGGGAGATGCCCCCAGCGAGAAGCTGCACCGGAGCCCGGTGGGAATGCTCCCCCTGGCTGAACCACAGAAACCAACCACGGTTTCTTCTGAACGCGTCTGAGAACTTTGGAAAGCGTGTGTGAGCAAGGCTGTGGTGAGGTCGTTTCCTCAGCAATCTCACTTTTCCAGAGAAAACTGCAATGCAGGACCGAGCATCAATGACTTCCTCCAGGGAAAGTGAAGACACGTCTGACATTTCACCAGCACGTGGGGCCCAGGACCTCGGGGGTGTCATATGGGACTCCAGGTACTGGACCAGCAAAACCACGAGACAGAAAGTAGCTCCGTGGCTGCCAGGGGCAGACAAGGAGGTCAGGGTCAGAGTGACTGCCGTCGGGGCAGCCCTTCTTCCCGGAGTGATGAAAATGTCCTAAAACCAGCTGTGGTGCTGGCTGGGCAACCGTGAATATGCACAAAATCACTGAACCGCACACCTGACAGGTGACCTCTTTTGGTGTGTCAGTTACACCTCAATAAAGCTGCTAGAAAGAGAAAACGCTAGCGGAGACTGAAGCGCCCATGGCTCTGCTCCCCCTCGGCCCAGACTGAGCAGAGTTCCGTTTGCCTCAAGGAAGAAAGAGCTCTGCCAGGCCACCCTTCCCACCGCCCTCCACTCATCTCCTCCCTTCCCTTTCCGGCATAACCTCTACCTCGCCCCACCCTGCTCCCCATAGCAGGCTCTTCTGTCCCAGGCGGGTCTGGGCTCTGATGGGTCCCCCAGGGAGAGCTTCCCTCCACTGCCTGCTCAATCCTGTCCATCCACATCTCCTCACTCCCCCTTCCCTGCCTTCCACCTGCCTCCCCAACTGGAACGTAAACCACAGGACAGCAGGAGTTACTCGCTGGTAGGTCTCTGGACAGTGACTGGCTCAGCATTTGTTGACGACATAAACTATTTTCATTGAGAGCCTTGCTGGATGTGCCAAATTTTCGTTGGATCCCATTACTCCCTGGGATCAGGTTGGTGAAATATTCCAAAGGTAAATGTACAAGTGGGATACCTGGACCACTGGGCCTGTGCTGTGACCCACTGCAACCCATAGAAGGCAGCCTAACCCCTGCCATCCACTATGACAGTGCTCAATAGGGTGGCCCTTCCTAATACTCCCGACCAGGGGACGCAAACCAGCTTATCTGCTCATTGCGCTGCCGTTTTCTCAGGACTACTTTAGCTCTGTGGGTCCACCTCCTGCTTTTCAGCGGCCATTTTCTTCTAGCACCCTTTCTCTTCATTAAAGTGGTCTCTATCTGCTCAGCCTTGTCACCAGCCTGATCTGTGGCTTGTCTTTTCACTTCATGCTCTCTTTTATCTATACCGTAAAGTTCTAAAGTACCTTACAATGTTTCAAATTTGCCTTTTTTCTTCCTAAATGGATGTGAGTTCAGAAACTTGCTTATCAAGAGCTTCCTTCTAATCTCCAATTAGAAATGCACTCTTAGGGCACCTGTGGGGCTCAGTTGGTTAAGCATCTGACTTGTTTCCACTTGTCATATCTCACAAGTTCATGAGTGCCAGCCCTGGGGCGAGCCCTACGTCGGACTCTGCGCTGACAGTGTGGAGCCTGCTTAGGACTCTCTCTCTGCTCCTCCCCGGCTCAAATGAGCTCTCTCAAAATAAATGAACTTAAAATAGTTTTAATGCACTCTTGCATGAATTCTCCTAGGGGCCAGGACTGGCAAACGCAGGGCTGGCAGTCTCAGTTGAGACGACTGAACTTAGCCTTGTGGTTGAAACGGCCAGAGCACCCGCATGCCGTGGGTCTGCCCGTGTCTCCACACAACTTCATCACAAAAATAGGCTGCCGTTGCCCTGTGGGCTAGAGCCTGCCAATCCCGGTTCCAGACTCTAGCTCTTTTAACCATGTTTCTGCCTTTAGTCTAGAACCGCACCTGGCAAGAGAAGTGTGCCACCTCCAGTCAGCTGGCAAAGCCACATTTATCCCAACAGGCACAGGATGCGTGGGGCTCTATGTGGTGTATGGGCAGATGTGTGGCCACATAAGCAAGTAATTGTGGTTTCTTAAGATACCATAGGCATGATGGTCCTGTGCGGGGCCTGTCTCCACAAAACTAACTTGGAGCTCATTCATATGTGCATGTGTGGGTCTCGTCTTCCTTCATCAGAGCCTCACAACCTGGTCGTGCTGCTGCGAGGATGTCCTTGTTAGGCAGAGGGAGCACCAAAACTCCTTCCTGTCCCCAGATTCCTTGAGCGAGGCTATTCCCCGTTGCCCAAATTCCTCTTGGCTCACTCACCAGGCAGACTCCCCCCATCACACACACGGATCTCAGGGCCACTCAGGATTTGCCTCAGATGCGGATGGAAATTTTCTGGAGCCCAGACTCCCCCCGCACCCCTATGGGCAAGTCTGAGGCTGATCCCCTGAGCCTGGCCCTTCCAGTCCTGGGATGCAGAGGAAGCCATGGGGGCGTGGGGGCGAGAGGAAGGCAGCTGAGTTCAGAGGTCCCCGAGCCCTGTGGGCCTCCTGTTGGCCTCCTGGAGGCAAATCCTTTTCCCACTGGGCTAAGCAGAGCTCACACTTAGCTCCCACCTCTTCAGCTCTACCTCCAGGCCCGGCCCTGCCCCAATTCCCCTCTTCCCACAGTCCCACCTCAGGTTACTCAGGACATTCACAGGGTCTCCTAGCCTCACCCAATAGTTACTTGCTCACTACAAAGAAGGGAAAGATACCTTTAGACTGATAACAAAACCAAACAAAAACAAAGCGCGCTGTCTTCTGTGACCCCCGCAAGAGCACAAACTCTGGATCCACCCCAGAGCAGACCGACGCAAATCAAGAAACGTCCTGCACAGCTGGCCTGAGCTTCCCAAGAGCCTCAAGGACAGAACTTGAAGGACAAGAACTCACACTCACGGAACAGGCAGAGAACAGCAGCAATACGCATGTGGCCCTGTATCAGAAAAGGAAACTTCTACAGGACGTTGTTGGGGGGACTGAGGCAATGGGAGGCTAGACCCTGGTATGGAGAAGAGGAGGGTGAGCTTGTCCACTTCAGCCTCCAAGGGGTCAGCTCAGTACACTGTGTTTGGGAGAAGGGAAGAGGTGGAAAAGGGAGGAGCGGAGGGAGCCTGACAGAGGGAGAAGGGGAAGAAGTGGGGAACGAGGAGAAAAAATGGCACAACACGTACAGAATACTAACAGGTGAATCAGGCCAAAAGGCATGCAGTTCTAAGGCCTCTCCTTAGACCTTTTCCATATATTTTAAAATAAAAGATCTAAAAAATATCCTCAGTCGTCCCCAATCTCCCTTGCCGGCTCCTTCCCCAGCAGCATCCCGGACACCCATTCTTGCCCTCTCTCTGGGGTTTCTTCGCCCACCAAAGGGATCCTAGAGCAGGAGCAGACACTTAATGCAAACTGAAGCCATCCCCAGGTGACTGGGAAGAGGCAGGGGTTCGGAGGGCCTCGAGGATCCCGGGGGCACAGACAACCCCTCACTCCAAAGCCTCACCTCGGGCCCCACCCCCAGATCCACCCTAGGAAGGCTTGGTCCGACGCCTCACTCAGGTGAACGCCCACTAAGAAAACCTCCGCCTCCTCCCTGCTTCCTCCCGGGACGCCATAGGCTGCACCCCCCCACCCCCCCACTAGGGGCACCCTCAGCCCTCAAGTCCCCTCTCGTAACCCCCTCCCTCTCCCAGGCCGCAGGACGGTGCCCTTAACCCTACCCTGTTCCCACCCTCAAGAAGGGGCAGCCAGGCCCTCGTTGACCTACGGTCTCTCGGCCCCGCCCCCTCCGGCCGACACCCCGGGGGATGGCATCCTCCACCTCACTCCCACTCCCACTCCAGGGGCTCCGGGGCTCTTCCCCTCCCCCTTCCCTCCTCCACTCCCCCGCCGGGGTCGCTCCCTGCCTCCACCTCCCCAGGTCACCTCTGAACGCTGCTGCGCTGCGCACACTGGCGGGACCGCTACCATCCGCTCAGGAAAAGCACGGCGCAGCGCCCTGCAGAGCCAGACCTACCCTCTGCGCAGCGGCTGCAGGCCGGCTCCAACCACCGGGAGCTCTGCGCGATGGCGTCTGGTGAGACTGCGCGTGCGCGCTGGGCCTGCGCGGCGGAAGGAGACCACCGGAATGCGGCGGTCGGTTCCCCAGGGTTGGGGCGGAGCGAAGACGCAACGGCTGGAAGGACAGCCAATCAGAGGCAGAGCTAGCCTCGCCCGCCTCTCGCCCCGTGAGCGCCTGCGTCCTTTTCCATCCATAGCAACGCGGTAGAACGGGGGGGAGGAGAAAAATACCGTCCGGAGAGACTGAGGCAGTGAGACGGTCTAGGAGACACAGCGACAGGGAGTGACGGAAACCAGAGGACCCAGGGCCTCGCGTACCCAAAGATGGAGAGATAGGGACAAGGAGTCCCAGAGTATCAGAGATGGCGGGATACAGAGAGGAGGGGGAAAAGACAAGGGGAGGCGAAAGGCAGAGGCACAGTGAAAGGGAGAAAGTGGCCCAGTCTATTACGCTTTGGATTCTTGGTGTCAGTTCCGGTCGTGATCTCACTGTTGGTGGGATGGAGCCCCGTGTTGGACTCTGCACTGACAGCTTGGAGCCTGCTTGAGATTCTCTCTGTCCGTCTCTCTTAAAAATATATACAAAGATTTTTTTTAACTCTTTAAATTAAAAAAGGAGGGATAAGGTCCAGGGATACCTCAGTCAGTAGAGAACGCGACTCCATCTTGGGGGGAGATCGTGAGCTCAAACCCAACATTGGGTGTAGAGCCTACTTTAAAAAAGCGGAGGTCCAGAGACTGGGAGACTCAGATATGGACAGAGATCCAGGGACAGTGACAAAGTCAGGGACAGACGGAAACAGGTACACCCAGAGTTGGGAAAACAGACCCAAAGGCAGGAGACTGAGCTAAGAAGACCCAGAGAAGGTAAGAAGCAGAAACGTGGAGACAACAGAGATGGGGAGTCAGAGCCCGAGCAACGGCGGTGGGGACACGCAGCGACAAAGATATGAAGGCACTGAGACCAAGAGAGGCAGATTCGCTAAAAAGGGAGATTGGTTCTGCAGATCCAGGGAACTGATAGAATTTGAAAACCAGCCATGCTGGGGGCTTCAGGAGCCGCTAAAATGAAGGAAAATCTAAGAGAAGCAAAGGGTGAGTGATGTGCTCAGAAGGCCAAAGGAGATGCCACCACTTTACTAGACAGCATAAATAGGGCAAAGGCTAGGACGCTGCTTCTCATTCCAGAATTTTCTAAATAACAAGAATTTATAAGACTGACATTTTGTGTAAACTTAATTTTTTTTAGTGTGTTTCTAAACATTTATTTTATATATTTTATTTAAATACAATAACACATTTTGGGGCATTCAGCTCTATGAATTTTAACTTGTATAACGAACAATACAAGAATAGATCCCCTGAACAACAAATTTTTTTTTAAATGAGCGGCAGGCAAAGTTTACTAGAATATAAGATTGGAAAGTAAGAATAGTAGGAAAGTTCTCTTTACAGGGAGGGAGCATTTGAAAATGAATGCCCCCCCCCAAAAATTCCTTCCTGGTGCTCCCCTCCCCTCCCCTGGCAACCACTGATCTGTTTTCTGTGGTTATAGTTTTGTACTTTCCAGAATGTCAGGGTAGGTAACCTTTTGAGAATTGCTTTTTTTACTGAACATAATTCCTTTGAGATCCATACAAGTATGTATCGATGGTTCCTTTTTATTGCAAAGTACTATTCAGTGGTTTGGATATACCATAGTTTGTTCAAAAATTCATTCACCGAGGACATTTTGGTTGTTTCCAGTATTTTGCTGTTATAAATACAGCTGCAGTGAGCACTAGCGTAAATGTTTGTGTGGGAACCTTCGTAAGTCTCCGTTTCTCTGGGATAAATGCCCGAGTGCAACCGCTGGGTCATCGGGCAGGCGCATGTCCAGTGTCGCAGCACGCTGCCATCCTCTTCCAGAGCGGCAGTGCCATTTTACATTTCCAGCAAAAACGTGTGTGAACAAGTTTCTCCACATTCTTAACCAGCATTTGGTATTACCATTTTTTGTTTTTATTTTTAAAAATTTTAAGGTAATCCCTACAGCCACTGTGGGCCTCAAATTGATAACCCCAAGATGAAGAGTCACACACTCCAGCAGCCAAGCCAGCCAGGCACCCGGTGTTGCCATCTTTTAACGACCCTGATAGAGGTGTAGTGACATCTCATTGTGCTTTTCACTTGCATTTCCCTAATAATTAATAATGTAGGTCATGTTTTCGTGTTCACCATCTGTACATCCTCTTCACTGAAATGTCACTCATGTCTTTGGCCCATGTTTTAGTTTTTAAAAAACTGTTGGGTTTTGAGAATTATTTATTTAGAACATACATATATATATGTTATTTGGAACATATATATTTATATTTTTATATACTTAGAACATATTCTAGATATGTTCTTCATCAGATACACGGTTTGCAAATGTTTTCTTCTCGTCTGTAGCTTCTCTTTTTAGTTCCTTAACAGGGCCATTAGCAGACCAAAGGATTTTAATTGAGATGATGTATACTTTGACACTTTTTCCTTTAATGGATCATGTTTTTTGTGTCAAGTTTAAGAACTCTCTGCTTAGCTCCAAGGATTTCCTCCAATATTTTACCTGTAAGTTTTATAGCTTTACTTTTACATTTAACTCAATCATCAATTTTGACTTAAATTTTGTACAAGAGGTGAAATTTATGTTGAAGTTCAATTTTCCCCTATGGCTACTGGTCATCTTTTTTATGACACTAATTCTAATACCAAGTATGCAGGTTTGTTCTAATACCAACCAATTCTCCAAACCAACTGGATATCCAACAATTCAATTCTGAGAGTACCCAGAATTAGCACAAACTCAACAGGTCAAGGGCTTAGTAACACAAGACTGTTTTCACAGTCGTCTTCTTTCAGAAGATGGCCATATGCTACACACACTTCTGTTCAGTTGACTACAAATTCACTGGTTCTCTGGTCCCCACCTCGGGTACAAGTATTCACTAGAATGACTCACAGAACTTAAGAAAACACGTTGCTTAGGTTTCCAGATTTACTAATAAAGGATGTAATTTAGGAACAACCAAATGTTAGAGATACACAGGGCAAGGTTTGGGGGAGGCAGTGTGTACAAAGCTCCTTTGCACCCCCAGGAATGTCTTCCTCTCAGCACATCAGTGTGTTCACAAACCCAAAAGCTCTCTGAATCTCCTTGTCCACCAATTCTTATAAATAAATCTCCAGCTTTCCTTCCCTCCCTGGAGATTCAGATGAGGGGGCTGGGGCACCTGGGTGGCTCAGTCGGTTGAGCATCCGACTTCGGCCCAGGTCATGATCTCACGGTTTGTGGGTTTGAGCCCTACATCAGGCTCTGTGCTGACAGCTCAGAGCCTGGAGCCTGCTTCCGATTGTGTGTCCCTTTCTCTCTGCCTCTCCCCTACTCATGATCTATCTCTCTCTGTCTCTCAAAAATAATTGTTAAAAAATTTTTTAGATGAGGAGGTTGGAAGTTCCTACGTTCCTTCTAGTAATGCTTCCCCTTCCTGAAGCTTTGTAGAAGCCCCAACCCAAGTCACCTTATTAGCATAAACTCAGGTGTGGACAAAATGGGCCCTTTGTGACTCCTATCACTCAGGAAATTCTTGGGGTTTGTTCCAGGAATGAGGGACAATGACCAAATATATGTTTTTCTAGTCCAAAGATCTACAACTGCTCCAACACCATTCACTGAAAAGGCTATCCTTTTCCCCGTTGAATAGTTTTGCGCATTTGTCAAAAATCAGTTAAGCATGGTTTTGTGGGTCTGTTTTTGGGTTCTCTATGCTCTTCCATTGACCTACGTGTAAGTCCAAACCACTCCTGTTACTGTGGCTAAATAGTAAGCCATAACATCAGTTATTTCTCTCAGTTCTCTTTTCAAAAGTTGTTTTTGGGGGCACCCAGTGGCTCAGTCAGTTAAGTGTCCAACTCTTGGTTTCAGTTCATGTCATGATCTCAGGGTTTGTGAGTTCAAGCTCTACCTTAGGCTCTGCGCTGACAATGTGGAGCCTACTTGGGATTCTCTCTCTGCCCTTCCCCTTCTCACGCTCTCTCTTACTCTCAAAATAAATAAACTTAAAAAAATTGTTCCCAAAACAATTTTACTCCTAAGTCTAGTGCTTTCCCATGTCAAGTTTTTAAAAAAATTTTTTTACCGTTTTTATTTATTTTAGAGAGAGAGAGAGACAGCATGAACAGGGGAGGGTCAAAGAGAGAGGGAGACACAGAATCTGAAGACAGGCTCCAGGCTCTGAGCTAGCTGTCAGCACAGAGCCCGATGCGGGGCTCAAACCCACGAACCACAAGATCATGACCTGAGCCGAAGTCGGACGCTCAACCGACTGAGCCACCCAGGCGCCCCCCCCCATGTCAAGTTTTAAATGAGCTTATCTATGTCTACAAAATATCTTGATGCATCTTTGATGAAAATTGCATTTTGTACAGTTTTTATGTTTTCCTGCCTAATCACACTGACTAGTACTTCCAGTATGATTTCAGGCAGGGGTCGGGGGGAGGAGCTGTCATCCTTATGTGTGGTTCACCATTATGATGTTGGCTATATGTTTACATATGCCCTTTTCAGATTAAGGAAGTTCCTCTTTATTCTTAGTTTGTTATTGTTATTATGAAAGGATAATGAATGTTGTCAAAGGCTCTGTCTGCCTGTATTTGTGAGACCATGTAGTTTTTGTTCCTTGTTAATATGGTGGGCTACAGTGACTGGTTTTCAAGTATTGAAAGAGCCTGCATTTCCAGGATAAACCCCCTGCTCATGTTGCACTGTTGCTCTTATATATTACAGAATTCAATTTGCTGACATTTTAATGAGAATATCTGTGTTTACATTCATGAGGGACATCCCTCTGTAGTTTTCTTGTCATTGTCTAGTTTTAGCATCCAGGTAACGCTGACCTTATAAAGTGAATCAGGTGTCTCCTCCTTTTGTCTTCTGAAAGTGTGGAACTGGCTCCATTTCTTCCTTAGGTGTTGGGTAGAATTCATCAACAAAACTATCTGGGCCTGGCATTTCTTTTGGAAACAATCAACCTCTTCAATAAATACAGGCCTATTCAGTTTACTTGTACAATGAGTTTTGATAGTTTGTCTTTTAAGAAATTGGGCCCCTTTACCTAACTTACTGAATCTACGAACACAGAACTGTCCAAACAGGACTAGGTCTTTCCCCAGCCTCTGTGGGTGGAAATGTACCACAATGGACTGAGCGCTGGGTAACACCTTCCTTCTCATCCCAATATTCGCCATTGCTCTGGGGCACACCTACCCAAAGGTCAGCCCATCAAGACCCCATCTTCTCAGTGCCTCAAGCCTTGCCTCCGCTTGGGTCAGGCCTCCATACACACCCCAGCCGCCATCATCCACGTTCTGGAGATTCTAGCCCTCTTGTCCCCCTGCCCAGCTAGCTGCCTCAGCTCTGCCCACTCAGGAGGCTTCCAGACAATCGTGTATAGTAGCGTTTGGGAAGTAATGCCATCTATGAACTACAGGTGATGTAGCACTGGTGTCCCTTCTATTTTAGCCTCCTGAGTCAGAGAAGAGTAACATCAATGTCATCACCATTAACAGCGACAGCAACAAAATCAACAACCATAGTAAAACAACAAGAGCAGCGGTAATAATAAGAGAAGGATAATAGCAACAACAAGGGTGGGAGCAGGAGCAGAGAAGCAACCACTACACACTGAAAACTCTCACACCGCGCACCGACTCTGTGGGGAGCGGCAAAGATCTCAGCCGCTTGGCCACTCGCTGGCCGGATGTGTCACTCCCCGAGGGGAGCGCCACTCCCTGTCAGAGAAGCCAAAAGACCAAAGATCAACCGCCTGCAGGCAGGGTGGTATCGGCCCCTCGGGCGCTGTGCTAGAACACTTTGGTCTGGTTCCCCTTTTACTCCAGCCTTAATCCCTTGACCCTGTGTCCTAGCAACCGACCTAGGTCAGCTGCCTTGTTCTCCCGCCTTGAAACCTTTATAAGAGACAGTTTTCTGAATAAAGCTCTCTCTCCTTTTCTTGCCTGATCGGAAACCGTGAGTTGCGTCTTCACTCTCTGTGCGTCCCCCTTCCTGCCCTTTCTCTCCCTCCCTCAGGAAGAGAACCCACCAGGACTCTCCGCCCTGCGGGTCAGGGTGGACGAGGCAGGTACCGCCGAGCGCCGGGGACGAGCGCGCCGGGACCTGGCCTCGGTTAAGACACCTCTCCACACCTCACTTCTCTTCATCCCCATGAGGTGGGGCTCGTCCACATTTCATAAGTGCGTGAGGCACAGTCACTCACATCGGGGCGCCTCGGCAGCTCGGTCAGATCAGTGTCCAAGTCTTGGTTTTGGTGCAGGGCATGATCTCACGGTTTTGTGCGCTGGAGCCCCATCCTGGGCTCTATGCTGACAATGTGGAGCCTGCTTGGGATTCTCTCTCCCTCTCTCTCTCTGCCCCTCCCCCACTCATACTGTCTCTTTCTCTCAAAAATCAACTTAAAAGATGTTTAAAGAAAAAATAATTCTCCTAAGATCATAGAGTTTTTGAGATGTAAAGCCATAAGGAACCCAAGTATGACTGAAGTTAAAAGATGCACTCTTACCCGTGACACTAACACTCACATGGTCCTGGCCAATGTTTCTGTGCAATTTCATACAATTTTTCTTCAACTGGGATTGCACATCTTGTACAGGCTTTCTGAGAAGCCAAGGATTTACTACTTAAATGAACACTTATTGTGTTAGAGCCTTATAAACAAAAGGCTCAAAGTGACACCATGCATACACGTGACACTGCATAGAGGGATATTTCAATATATAAGCTAGAAAAGAAGCCCTAGGAAGGCAAAAAATATTCCATTTACCAGCTTGTTGAGAGCCTATGTATGGTTTTGCGTATTACTTCCCTCCACCTTGTAAGAATTTTCAACCTTCCAATAAGATACAACAATTGCAGCTGAAACAGGCTACGAGAAAGAAATCAGGCAGCACCCAACAGCCGGCAACGAGCGCTGAACACCCGGCAACGAGCGAGGGCGGCCGCATCGCCTTCCTTCACTCCCACAGATACGCCATTAATGGCTGATCAACAGCCTTTTCCTTCAGAGTCTTCCTCAAATAGATGAATCTCCCTGGCCGTTCAGTTCTTCCTCCTTCTGATATTACTGTTACCAAAGCAAAGAACCAATTAGTGGTAAGATGCACATCTCATGTGCTACTAAGGAAAAAAGGCTGCCAATAAACATACCGCATGCCATTGGTTGCCCTGATCTGTCAAAATGTGAAAAGAACATGTATATTAAAATAAATACAGATTCTGTGTCAGGACTAACTTCCAAGCACACATTTTCCCCCAGAATTGTGTTAAAAACCTGATTGTGGATTTGTAACGGGACAAATGTCCTACGCAGGGTGTTTCCTCCAGAACTCATTCTCTGATGCACTAGTTATGCTGCCCAATGAAGTCACCAGATGCACAGTTACAGAGCATCTGAAATGCAGTGTGTGCCATATGTTTAAATGATAGTATTTGGGATAAAGGTGTGTAGAATTAAATGTTACTGACATTGATTTTACCTGTTCCTTTTTGCTTTTTAAAAATGTGGCCACTTGGGGCGCCTGGGTGTCTCAGTCAGTTGAGCATCCCATTTCAGCTCAGGTCATGAATTCAGGTTTGTGAGTTCGAGCCCCGCAGCACACTTGTTGCTGTCAGACTGTCAGCACAGACCTCTGTCTCCCTCGCTGCCCCTCCCCCGCTCATGCTCTCACTCTCAAAACCCAAAACATTTTAAAAAATAAAAAATAAAAACGTGGCCACTAAAAATACTGAACTTATGTATGTGGCTCACATTGTATTTCTATCAGACAGAACTACTCTGGAAGATCAGATCTTCAACTGAAACCTTTCCCACCGAGAGTACATGGTGGTCGTCTGTCTCGGGTCTCAGCTGTCTTCCACACAGAGGTTAACATCAACTGACTTTTCAATGTTACCACTCAATATTGGCTGGTCCAAAAACTCATTTTTACCCAAGAATTTTGGCAAGAATTCTTACCAAAACCTCAAACTCTTCACATTAATCTTCTGATACAAGGAAATCCAAGAATTCAAATTTAAAAGTAACCATCGTAGAAGAATTCTCCTAATTTCTTATGCAGACAAAATGTCTCGAACGTTTCTGATCCAAGGAGGAAAACGTGAACTCTATTATTTTCAAAGAGCTGCTCTTCAATATGAAGTCTCTGACAACAAGCGAGTAACGGGACTTTTACAGGACCGCTGTCACATTCACTGAACCCCCCACGGGTGTCTCTCTAGTACTGCAACTCTTATATCTAATAAAAGTGTAGCTCCTCTGGACATTTTTCCCACCTCTGAAACACTGATACAGGGTCTCCTGAGCATGTGTCTTCTAGCGCTGGTCCAGACAGCAGCGGTCCGAGAAAGCTTTGCCACACTGGCTGCTCTCATAGGGCTTCTCACCGGTGTGAGTCCTCTGGTGCTGAATGAGACCAGTTTCTGACACCGGTTACGGCCACACAGCTTCTCACTAGTATGGATTCTCTGGTGCCAGACGAAGTTAAGAGCTCTCAATGAAAGTTTTCCCACATTCTTTACACTCCTAGTGTTTCTCTCCAAAATGATTTTTTTAAGATTTATTTTTATTTATTTAATGGGGCGCCTGGTGGCTCAGTTGGTTAAGCGTCCGACTTCGGTTCAAGTCATGATCTCACAGTTTGTGGGTTGCAGCCCCACACTGCACTCTGTGCTGACAGCTTGGAGCCTGTTTCCGATTCTTCTGTGTCTCCATCTCCCTCTACCTCTGTCTCTTCCTCCCTCCCTCCCCTCTTCAAGGATAAATAAACATTTTAAAAAGTTTAAGATTTTAATTTACTTACTTATTTTTGAGAGAAAGGACAGGAGCACATGAGCATGGGAGGGGCAGAGGGAGAGAGAGCCTCTCAAGCATGCTCCTGACATAGGGCTTGACCCCACAACCCTGTGATCATGACCTGAACCCAAATCAAGAGTTGGACACTCAATCGACTGAGCCACCCAGGTGCCTAAAGATTTTATTTTTAAGTAATCTCTATACCCAAACTGGGGCTCCAACTTACAACCCTGAGATCAAGAGGTGCATGTCCTACCCACTGAGCCAACCAGATGTCAACAGAATGATTTTTTAATGCACAATGAGGTCACCAGTGCAGTTGAAGGATTTTCCACAATCCATATGTTTACGGGATCTCTCTCTGATGTGACATCTCTCATTTAATAAAGCCTGAGATATCAATACGTCTCATTATTCCTGTATTCCCCACACTCCATAATACAGAGGGCTTCTCTCTTGTGTGAATTCTCAGATGGACAATAAGGTAGAAGGTGTTGGGGAAAGACTTTTCTCACTCATTATATCTATATAGTTTTTTCTCCTGTACGAATTCTGTGATGCAAAACAAGGGGAGAATGGGGCCGAAGGACACGCCACAGTGGCTGCACGCGTGCGGGTTCTCTCTTCTGCAGGTTGCCTTGCTCTTGAAAAAGGCAGAGATGGCACTGGATGCTTTCCCACAATTATTGAATTTATAAGGCTTCTCTCCTGTATGGATTCCTCAGTGCACAATCAGGTTGTAATTCTTGGAGAAGGATTTTCCATAGTCATTACAAGTATAAAGTCTCTCTTCAGTATGAGTCCTCTGGTACCCAAGAAGGTGAGATTTCTGTCCGAAGGACTGTGCACATTTGTTGAAGTTACGGCATTCTGGCACTCATCTCCAGTTATTTCTGTCCTGCTCATGAGAGCGTGTGCCCTGATCAAACACTTCCTCACATCCCATCCCTTTGTGTGGCTGCCTTCCTCCAACAATTACATCCTGTTCACTAAGAGGTGCAGAATGGTTGTAATATCACTTTTGTTACAACTGGAGAGTCTATCTCTTGTTAGATTTCCCCAATGTGGCCACAGTGACCAGCTTGGCTGACGGCTATCTCACAGTCCGTGGGTTTGAGCCCCGTGTTGGGTTCTGTGCTGACAGCTCAGAGCCTGGAACCTGTTTCGAATTCTGTGTCTCCCTCTCTCTGCCCCTCCCCCACTCACATGCACATGTGCCCTCTCTTAAATAAATAAACATTAAAAATAATAACCATGGGGGGGGGGGCTAAATGGGTAAGGGGCATTAAGGAATCTACTCCTGAAATCACTGTTGCACTATATGCTAAGTACCTTGGATATAAATTTTAAAAAATAAATTAAAAAATCTTAAAATAATAATAATACCACAGAGAAGAATAGATTAGTGGTTGTAGGAAGCAGGACAGAGGGTAGGGAGCAGGGTGGCTACAGAGGAGGAGCATGAGGGGATTCTGTAGTGACACCAAGTCGAGTATGTAGACTGCGCTCGTTACACTAAGATGCACATCGGAGAGTGGCAGAGAGCCCCAGCACACCCACAGGAGTCGGAGTGAACTTTGAGTAAGCTCTGCAGATGGCACCAACGTCAATTTCCTGGCTTTGACCCTGTCCTACACTTGTGCGAGATGTTAACCATGGGAGAGGCTGGGTAAAAAATGCACAGGCCCTCTCTGTACATTTCTTTGTACCTTCCTATGAGTCTATAATGATTTCGAATATAAAAGTTTAAAGGAAACAAAAATGATACAAGACCCCTGATGAGATCTGGCTTGAAATAATAGTAATAAAAGGCTTTAGGGATAACTGGAAAGTTTGAATAGGGATGAGTTACCAGAGGATAACAGGAAACTACTGCTTGCTAGCTTTCTTAGGTGTGACAATAGTATTACGGTTGTTTGGAAGAATGTCCTTATTCTTAGAATATACGTCATAAAATGTGTAGGGGTGCTCACTTTCAAACGCTTACCTACATACACATAAATATCTACATGTGCACACACAGGTAAATACACATACATACACACATAAACATACATACATTCATATACATGTATACATATACAAAAATATACACACCTGCATAAACACGTACGTATACATTTACATACAAAAATCCATACATACCATATATATCCATATGCAACACATAAAACACATATAAACATACTCATATGCATATACACATGTATAATACACATTATAAGCACATAATATGTAACTTATGTGCTGCATACATAAAAATCTAGGTGGTGTATTAAGAGTGATCATTATACTCTTTTCTCAATTTTTCTCAATATTTTAGAAACTTGTCCAAAGAGAAGGTAGGCAGGGACTTGTTAATAAGGATCACCACTCATTATTCCTCAGGTGAGAAGGAATTTATAACAGTTTTTCTCAAAAGGTGTTCAAGAGATGGTTATAGTATTCGAAGGGAGCCGGGGAGTATGTTACTGGCTGGGAGCTGTAAGAAAACCACAGAGTTACCCCCCTGGGAAAATGCTGCACAGTAAGTTTGATGTGGGCGAAACCGGAAAGCCAGGAGTGTTTCCCTGGAATAACTGGGATCCAGGCAGGGCAGGGCTGTCCGGACCACCCCGTTTCCCCCAACCGGTTCCAGAATCACCTGGTCCGACAGCCACCCCCCAAAGCTGGCAACCCATTCAAGTCGAAAACTATTTAATTTCTTTGCTCTAGGACCCAAATAGGTTCTGAAAACTTGCAAGTAAATAAAAGCAGAGCAAACAGAATTCTCTTTTACGTTTTGAGTGTAGTTGGCAATGTTACATTAGCTCCAGGTGTACAACACCATGATTCAGCAGATGTACCCAGTGCTCTGCTAGCTGTACGTCTACTACCACCTGTCACCATACAGCCATCCCAGGGTTATGGACTCCAGTCCCTACGCTGTGCCTTTTATCCCCAGGACTTTACAACTGTATTTTAGATTCTACAGGGAAGCACCCTACTGAGTTAAAACTTGCATCAAATCCACTTAAATATTTCACTATTAAAAATATCACTATGAAATATAATACATGATTACAGAAAACTTGGAAAACAAAGTACAAAGAAAATTAAGTCCTAGGTGCATTTATTTCCTGTTTTCTTCCTAGAGAATCATTTTGATATAGAGTCAAACTGTGTATATACAACTTGAGGTCCTTTTTTGTTTTTTCCCAGTAAATATTATGTTATGGGTAGTTTCCACATCATTAACATATCTTCATAGGCAGAAAAACTGGTGCAGCTCCTTTGAAGAACAATTTTGGGTTGAAATAAAAATTTAAAATGCAAAGCGATGTGGTAGATCAACATTAAAAATTCAAACCTGGGGCTCCTGGGTGATTCAGTATGTTGAGTGTCCAACTTTGGTTCAGGTCATGATCTCGCAGTTCATGAGTTCAAGGCCCACATGAGACTCACTGCTATCAGTGTGGCACTCACTTCAAATCCTCTGTCCCCCTCTCTCTGTCCGTCCCCTGCTTGTGCTCTCTCAAAAATAAACACTTTTTAAAGATTAAAAAAAAAATACAATACTGATCTAAGAGGACCTCGCACTTAGTGTTGTTTTGTCACACTTTTGCTCCAGTAACATATGTACGTGGATCATAAATGTAAATGTGTTTCTTCTCATGCCTGGGTCAAAAAATAATTTGAAAATCCCCAGGCTGGGGAAATCCTTGCCTGATTTACAAAGACACATGCTCAAGATGCTGCTAAAGCACTGTTAGGAACGCTGGAAAACTGCCAACTTCCCAGCTGTGCATCAAAGGTGGGGCTTGGGGTGGGAGGATAAAGGGTGGCATCTTCACAAGGTAGACTACTGCACAGCAGCGCAAACAGTACATGTAGAAACCGAAGACTGGCGAGAGAGGCACACTGCCGAGGTTCACACATCAATCCCAAACACACACCCACCAGCCACACCCCAGGCTGCTCAAAGCTAGAGATCTTATAAGGGGAAAAGCTCTAACAACAGCCTGAAGACCTCGGTTAAACGCTAGACGGGTCACAAACCCCTCTGTTATTCCAAGTCTCTGGAGAGGGCTGGCTTTTTCATTCACGAAGCAAATGTTTACTCAGCACCTCTCAACACCTACTGTGTGCCACGCCCTGTTCTTGGTAGGAAAGAATCAGCAGTGGATGAGACAGACATGGCGCTGCAGGGTGCAGCAAGCTTTCTAGCCAGAAAGACACAAAGAACCAACTGCAAAATCGGTCGCCATCAAATATTCTGCAAAGTGAGGAGGCACACAGACCCGAGTCAGTTTTCTGAGTTAGTGGTGGCGTCCCTGCCTGCCCCAATCTCTACCCACTGTCCCAAACTCAGAAACCAAGCGGATTCAGGGAGCACACTGCTCAAGGAAGGAGACTGGACTCTTGATTTTTCACTCTGACGCCAGCTCCTAACCACCTGCTACGCAGCAGCAAACAGTTACTGCGCCAGCGGCCCCAGCTCTAGGGCTGCTACTGACAGGCCACGGGACAGGGCGAGATCTCACACGTGAGCTCCCAGGCTCCCACTGGCTACCGGAGAGGAAGGGAGGCTGGGCAGGGCAGAAGGCGAGGGAGCAGGGAGGCGGTGCCTGTTACCGAGAGAATCGGGTGGGCAAGCGGTTGAATTTTGGAAGTATCTTAGAAGGAAAGATATGGGATTTGGGGGCAGAAATGATAAGGGGGTTGGGGAAAGAAAAATCAAGGAGGACGCTGAGGATTAGGGCAGAAGAAGGAGTCGCCGTTCAGAGACTGGAAGGATCGGGTTTGGGGGAGACCAGAGGCTCACTTGAGGAACCCAAAGTCTGTGGCAGGGTAGGGGACAGCTTCAGGGCATTGGGGGCCTGCGGGGAGCGGCAACCCAGTCCACGACAGGGGATTGGGGGTGGGGGTGAAGCCTGGGAGGGCGAATTCGGTGGGGAGGGGGAGGATGGAGACATTCACAGGCACCGCAAAGGCTCAGTGAAGCGAATCGGTGCTCGGAAGAGGGTAGGCGCGGGCCGCAGGACCAGGGCTGTGGGAGGAGGAGACGCAGAGGACAGAGCATCCTTGGGGACCGGACACAGGAAACACGGAAGGCTGCGCAAGGCCACGCGCTGCGGGAGGGAGAGGAGGGGGGCGTCCACCCGTGCGGGCTGGGAGCAGGGAGGCGCGCACCTGAGCGGAGAGGAAAGGCATCCGGCGCCCGAGGACGGGGAGTCCGCGTGGGAGGGGAGAGGGGTCCGCGCCCACCGGGCGGGCGAACGCCACCGGGGCCTGCACCGCACGGAGCCAGCAGACGGCGGAGGGGGGTCCGCGCCTCGTCCCCGGCCCCACCCCGGCCCCCCAGCCGCCGCCCCCTCCCCGGCGCTGGGCCGCCGTGACCTCCCGCTACGCGACCTGGGAGGCCTCCAAAGCTAGAGACACCCCCAGAAAGGAGTCCATACCTACCACGGCCGGCGCGTCGCCCTCCGCAGACAGCTGCTTTTGTGCGCGTGCGCCCAATGCCTGGAGGTGCGCGTGCGCACACGCCGGATTCCCGGATGAGGCTTCTCCAGCGAGGGCTCGAGATGGGTGGGGCCGGGCGTTCATGGGGAGGGACTACCCAAGAAAACAGCATTTTCTTTCTTATTGAGATGCCGAGTTCTTTATAACTTCTAGAGGGAGTTGCGTCTTTGAGTGAAAATTACCTTCTCCCACTCCGTCGCTTGCCTTTCCACTGCATGATACACTTAGATTAATACTTCCTAATGAACACAGTTCCGAATTTTAATGTAGTCAGACTTATCAATTTTCCTTGGTTTGGTTAAGAAACGTTTATCTATGGCAAGATCAGAAAGATGCACGCTATCGTTTTGCCTTTCACATTTAGAGCTACAATCCTCAGGAACTGAGTTTTGTGGATAGTAGGGGGTCATCAGACTACAGTAAATCCACCTGTTTATGCATGGCCCAAGAGTTAAGGATGCTCTTTACATTTTTGAGTGTTGTAAAATCAAAAGAATGGCACTGGTGGCACATGAAAATTACATAAAATTCAAGTTTCAGAGTCTATAAAATAAAAAATGTATTGGAATGCGACCATGCCCATTTGCTTACAAGTTGTCTGTGGCTGCTTTCACACTACAACAGCTGAGTTCAGTAGTCGTGGCAGAGGCCATACAGTGGAGGAAGGCTAAAATATTTTATCTTTACAGAAAAGTTTGCTGACCCCTGATGTATAGTGAGATATGATCACTGGATTTTAACTATTTTAAAATGTTTGCAAGACCAGGAGATACTACTTCTTACCCACTAGGATATCTATAACCCAAAGACAGACAATAACAAGCATTGATAAGGATGTGGAGAAATCAGAATGCTTATACACTGTTGGTGGGAATGTAAAATGGTACAACTGTTGTGAACAGATTTGACAATCCCTCAAAAACTTAAACAGAGAGTTACCATGTAACCCAGTAGTTCCACTCAAAAGTTTCCACTCAAGGGGCTCCTGGGTGGCTCAGGGTGAGTGGCCTACTCTTGATTTTGGCTCAGGTCATGATCCCAGGGTTGTAAGATCAAGCCCTGCATCAGGCTCCACACTGAATATGGAGTCTGCTTGGGATGCGCTCACGCGCTCTCTCTCTCCCCACTACTGTCCCTCTCCCCAGCTCATGGGTGCTCTAGCTAAAAAGAAAGAAATAAAAATAAATAAATGCAAAGTATCTCAAGAGTGTTGAAAGCATATATGCACACAAAAACTTGTATGTGAAGCATCATAGCAGCATTATTCACAATAGCCGAAAAGTGGAAACAACCCAAGTATCCACTAACAAATGAATAAAGGTTGGTATATCCACACAACGGAATATTATTCAGGAATATATATTCCTTCATATAAGGAATGAAGTACTGACACATGCTACAACATTGATGAACACTGACAACATAATGCTAAATGAAATAAGCTAGTCAAAATGGACCACATATTGTACGATTCTATTTATATGAAATGCTCATAGCAGTTAAATCTGTGGCTAGATTAGTGACTACTGGGAACTGGGAGAAAGAGGAAGAGAAAAGTGACTGCTAATTGGCATTTGTTTCCTTTAGGAGGCTAATGAAAAGTGCTAGAATTAAAGAATGGTGGGGCGCCTGGGGGGCTCAGTCAGTTAAGTGCCCGACTTTGGTTCAGGTCATGATCTCACGGTTCGTGACTTTAAGCCCCGCATTGGGCTCTGTGCTGACAGTTCAAAGCCTGGAGCCTGCTTCAGATTCTATGTCTCCCTCTCTCTCTGCCCCCTCCCCCCACTCATGCTCTCTTTCAAAAATAAACATTTTTAAAGAATTTTAAAACATTTTTTTAGTTTTTTAACTTAAAAATTGTTTAATCTAGGGGCGCCTGGGTGGCTCAGTCAGTTAAGTGTCCAACTCCTGGTTTTGGCTCAGGTCATGATCTCATAGTTCGTGGGATCAAGCCCCATGTTGGGCTCTGCATCGGCAGTTCAGAGCCTGCTTGGGATTCTCTGTCTCCCTCTCTCTCTGCCCCTCCCCACTCTCTCTATGTCTCTCTCCAAATAAATAAATAAACTTAACAAAAATTAATTGTTTAATCTATTTTACCAGAAATGACCACAGATTTAGCTGAATTCCTTTGGTCCCACTAAGCTCAAATGTCTGTATACTTTTGTATTTGCTATTTTTTTCCTCCTGGGACTTGCTTATACATACTCTCAACCTATTTATCTCCCAGGGTCTCAAGTGCTGCTCTTGTAAATGTGGATTTTTTTATTTGGCAAAGGCAGCCTTGCACCCCACACCCACCTCTTCTCCAGTGAATCCATTTCTCTAACCATTGCCCAAGGGATTCCATCGATGGCTTTATTGCCCCTCCCCGGTATTTGACAGGTGGAGTCTCTCCTCTCTAAATCTGTTCTCTCTTGGTCCATAACCCATCCTGGCCTCCCTCTCCCTCCTAGGCCATTTCTTCATCTGACTCCTCCTTTGTTTTTCCCACAACCAATTGCTTCTTTGGCACCATCCTTCATGTTCACATAACATAATGAGAAGCCTACAAGGCTCTTCCCTACCTCTTCCTGCCTGCTCTCCTCATCTCTTTCTCTCTGATGCCCCTACATCTCCTCCTGCACCAGCATGTACGAGTCCCCGTGTGTGGCAGTCTTCCCTTCCTACCCCTGGGTTAGTCTCTCACAGCTTCCCACTGCTATTTGCTGACGTTTTCGTGATTGATAAGTAAACGGCTATCTTGCTTTCTAGCTGGACTGCTCCGGGAGGCTGGACACACTGTCTGTTGTAATCCCAACTATACTCTGCAGGGGATCAACGTGCCAACATCTGAGATACTCATCAAATGTTTACTGATTTGAATGAACTGGAAGACGTATTCCAAGGTATTAAAATGATTGCCAGGGACATGTGAGATTCTGGATGCAATTTCTTAATTTCATATTTTTCAGTACATTCCAAGCAGAATTATCTTAGAATCAGAAAACAAAGATATGCACCCAAGACACGGTGGCCCGTTGTTCACTAGTGCTGGGTCACCTCCATCTTTGTTTAACAAACATTTCCTGGGCACCTGCTGCAGGAATCCAAGGGTCAGGATACAGCAGAAATAAGATGTTTTCAGTCCAGTAGGGGAGATAAACACATACAACGCATCATGTATCAATCATGATAGTCAGTGCCTTGGAGTTACACAAAGCAAGAAGAGGATGGGGAGTATGTGTTGGGCAGGGGCCACTGCAATTTTAATAGAGAAGTCAGGAAAGGGCTCATTGAAAAGGTGATGTGTAATGAATTGCAAGTGAGGAAGTGAGCCCAAATGTACTGGGGGGAGAGGATCCCCACAGCAGGAAGTGATTTCAGAAGTCTTGGGATAACATGGCCGGCATTTGAGGAATAGCAGGGAGGTCTGGAGACTGGAACACAGTGACCAAGAGGGGTATCAGAGAAGGGGCTGGAGAGGTGACAGAGGCTATCAGTTAAAACACTGCCAGGCCACTGCACCTGAGTGGCTCAGTTGGTTAAGTGTCTGACTCTTGATTTCGGCTCATATCATCTCATGGTTCATG
The DNA here is from genome assembly GCF_006229205.1 of Suricata suricatta. Lineage (NCBI taxonomy): Eukaryota > Metazoa > Chordata > Mammalia > Carnivora > Herpestidae > Suricata > Suricata suricatta. Next base: position 58,832,723 of record NC_043715.1, read on the forward strand.
AGTTTGAGCCCCGCACTGACAGTGTGGAGCCTGCTTAGGATTCCCTCTCTCTCCCTCTATCTGCCCCTGTGGTGTGTGCTCTCTTGCTCTCAAAATAAATAAACTTAAAAAACATAAACAAGAACATTGCCAGGCCAAAGAAATGATGAAGACAAAGAAGAAAACCTGTATTTTGGTTGAATATACTGCTGCCTCTCCCCCAGTGAGGATTAACCATCTCTGCCCCAGTGACTTCAGGCTTCATTGTGGACCTGCTTGGACGAGAAAAGGTGAGTGACGTGCAGGTGCTATTTCTGAGTAGAAGCTTTCAGAGCTTCGGATGGATCCAGCGGCCCTCCTTCCCCTCTGCCAGGAGGCCAGCAACGCCCCAGGAAGAGAGGCTGCTCCCTGGCTGAGGGAAGGCAACATGAAGGACACATCAGCATTATAAGCCCCTAAGATTTTTGCTGTCATTTGTTACTGCAGGATAACTTACGTTAAGCTGACTAACAAACCATCAGACATACTGCTTTAAGGTTAAAAGTCAGAATGACAATCAATCACTCAATAAAATAAAATAAAACTGACATTTCAAGTGGTGGCAAGGATGTAGATGAACAGGAAATTTTTTGTTGCTCTTTGGAAAGCAAAAATGGTACCGCCACTTTGGACAGAACTTTGCGGTTTCATACAAAGTTCGACACAGACTTACCACATGACCCAGCAATTGCAGTCCTAGGTATCCACCCAAGAGAAATGAAAACCTACGTAATGTTAGAGACTGAATGTTTGTGTCTTGCCCAAATTCATGTTGAACTTCCAAACCCCAAAGTACTGGTCCTTGGAGGTGGGGCCTTTGGGGTGATTAGATCTGAGGGTAGAGACCACATGAAAAGGATTAATGACTTTATGAGAGGACAACCAATCTGTGACAAGGAGGCAAGATCTCACTAGACACCAAACCTGCCAGTGCCTCAGTCGTGCACTTCCCAGCATCCAGAACTGTGAGAAAGAAGTGTTTGTTATTTAAGCCATTCGGTCTGTGGTAGTTTGCTACAGCAGCCTGAATAGACTAAGAGTGGTACAGACAATATTGAATTTTATTTGAGATCTGTTCTCCTGGAGAAATTCCCTCACCCCTCTGTTCCAAGAAATGGCTAAGCACACAAAGGACCACTCTGCTCTCAGGCATTCCAGGGTAAGCCCCAAGTGGACAGGGCTCCACTCCTCCTCAGTTACTCCACCCTTCCTCATGGGTCCCGTAAGACTCATGGATGACTCCCTTCTTTATCTGACTCCATAAAACTCCAGGCCCCCTTTCTTTTCTTTGAGATGTTACACATTGATGAATCCAAAGAAGGCTGTGGATTAAAGAAACTAGAAATATGGTGGCAACCATCATGAACATCCCAAGTCTCCATACTGGATTAGACAGCACACATGGACCTTCCACACACATTCTTCGGCTGTGGACCTCATTCAGGATGCTGAAAGGTGCCCTCCCCTCAGCAGGCCTAGGGGGTGGGAGCTGTAAGTAGAGGTAAGGGGTACTTTTCTGAAATTTCTTTTCACTAATGGCTGTTCATTAATAGGACTTAATTTTCTAGAGTAGCTCTGGCAATAAGGGCTGTGTGGGTTCCCGAGCAGCCCCCAGCTGAGCAGGCCATGCCTACTCTCAAAGTAGACAAAGACCAGCAGAGGTTTTTTTGTTTTTTCAAGTCGTGTGTATTACCTTGCTGGGAAAGGAACGTGCACCAAATGCCTCAATCAATGAGCAGAGGACGGGAAAGCTAGAGGTCGCAGGAAGTAGAAAGGGGAGTGTGGTAATTTCCTATGGCTGCTGTAACAAGTTAACAAAAGCTCTGTGCCTGAAAAGTACACACATACACTCTCTCACAGTTCCGGAAGCTCGAAGTCCAGAATCACTTTCACTGGGCTGACAAGGTGTCAGCAGGGCTGGTTTCTTCTGGAGGCTGTGGAGGGAAAAATCAGTTTCCCTGCCTTTGCCAGCTTCTAGAAGCTACCCCCATTCCTTGGCTCATGGCATCTCCCCATCTTCTAATGCACTGCTCTAACTTCCGGCTCCAACATCACCTCTCCTCTGAGTCTGACCCTGTGAAAACCTTGTGATGACACTGGCCCTGCCAGATAGCCCAGGATCGGCTCCACATCTGAAGATCATTCTTCATCACTCCTTCAAATGCCCTTTGCGTCTACACTACAACCCCACAGATTAGGATGTAGACACATTTGGGAGGCCATCGTTTCGCCTTCCAACAGGAGTTCCTGACTGCTTGTTAAAGAAGAATTGCAGCCCAGTCTGTGGGAGGATGGGGGGGACCCTTGGCCCAGACATGGTTAGAACTGGTCATACTGTCAGGAGTCAGGCAGGGCTTGTAAGGGGTGATGCACCACGGTCCTCAGAGTCTCTGAGCCTCATGGGTTTGGCGATCAGCCGGTGGCAGATGCGGCCCGGCACGCGGTTGTCGTAGCTCTGAGGCAGGCACTTTCCTCCCCTACAGCCCCAAGGGGGCCCTTTTCCTAACTTAAAAGGAAGCGTTGTGTCAATTGGCAATGGCTGTGCTGGAGTATGAGAGAAGAGCGAGCCAAGAGAGCGCAAGGAAGACAGGGAAAGGGCAGCAAGTAATTTCTATGTGTTAGGTTTCTATTGTTTCCATAAAAAGTCACCCCAAACTCAGCAGCGTAAAACAACACAAACTTCCTATCTCACAGCCTTCACTCAGTGACTCTCAAGGGCAGCCGCCCTGAGGGCTTCGAGGCCCAACCAACCAGCATGGACAACTCGCCCCTGCCAGCACTGTACTTCCTCAGGAGGGATGTTCCCATATCATCCTCGACCTCTCGACGGCCTCCCATTCCCGTTTTCTCAGACCTATTCTCTCCTCATCTCAAGGTCCCCAAGAAAGAAATTATTTTTATGCCCTGCATCATGGGATGCTCTGACTTGAAAGGAACTTCTTCCTGGATGCCCCCATCCATGCTTATAGATGCCCTGTGACCCTGAACTAGCCCCTTTTGGTTAAAAAAAAAAAAAAAAGGTCCAAAGAAATACAAAATTGGCCCCCTTTTGGCTTCCTCTTTTTAGTCCTTACCAAAGTGTTATAGCAACAATGTATGTTTTACAACATAGAACAAGTCATACAAGAACACAGGCCCCTAAGAAATCATGTTTCTGTTTCCAGGACCAATTTCCAATTATCGTCCGCACGTGCACCTATCTTTACATGGCTGTAATAACAGCAAGCCTTCTATTTTGTGCTTTTTAAATTGTTGTTGTTGTCTGCCATATTATAAGCATTTTCAACATTATATCAAAACTTTTTAATTATAATTCAGCATGACCTCATGGAGCAGATTAGAAGTGTGCTAGATGGACAACGGAGACTGATAACAGAAACATAAGAACTCATTCCATTTTTATTTCCGCAGCTAAAGCGATGCATCACATTTCTCAGCGGCAACCCGGTCCATCTCAGTACAAGCCCGCTTCAGTCCTAATAGGGAGAATTCCATTGTTCATTCACAAGCAATGTCCTCAACTACTTGCCCCTTCTGAAATAAATCCTGAACACTTGATAGGGCTGTAACACAGAAATACATGGCAAGAGCAAAATCTAACTGACATTCCGTGGTTGCCGTCGGGTGGAATGCTGTGTGGGGTCTATCACCAGAACGCCTCTGTTCATTCAGAGCAGACAGCAAGAGCTCCTGCCAGCTTACACTGGATCCTGTTAAGAGTCTGCTTATGCACGAGGCAGACATTCCTCATTAAAGTATTCCACATGCTGACTACACACCAAACACATTCACAGGTTCCTTCTCGTTAAAGCACTCTGATGCATCTCCAGGGGAGTACCTCTTGACATCCACAGATTTTATTCCAGTGTGTGTGCCATTATGTTTGGTTCTGGCTGGAATGTTCCTGAAGCCTCTTCCACATTTACTATCAGCCTGTATTTTCTCCAGGAGTTCCTTAATGTATAGATTTAGTAGTATGGCTAAGGAATGCCTCACATTCGTCAATCCACTAGATAGCTTAAAAAATTATTTTCTGACAGGGAAAAGTCATCTCTGAAGTCATTCCTCCTTCACATGGCTTCTCGAGAGCAAGTCAGTAGATGAATGTGGCCCACAATCATATTTCCATGGGTTGCTCTCCAGAGTGTTTTCTTTGATGTCGGATGAGGGACGTGCTCCTTCTGAACGTTTTCCCACACTGAGGACACTGGCTGGGCCCCTCCCGGCTGTGGAGTCTCTGATGCACCGCCAGATGAGAGTTCTGCTTGAAGGACTTTCCACATTCAGGACACTGGTATGGGGTCTCCTTTGTGTGAATTCTCTGGTGCTTGGTCAGACATGAGCTGTCCCTGAAAGCTTTGCCACACTGATTACACTCGTAGGGCTTCTCACCAGTATGAGTCCTCTGGTGGCGGATGAGGCCAGCAATGTTCCTGAAAAGTTTCTGACACTGGTTACAGCCATAGGGCTTTTCACCAGTATGAATCCTCTGGTGCCTGATGAGGTAAGCACTCTCAATGAAAGTCTTCCCACACTCTTTACATTCATAGGGTTTCTCCCCAGAGTGAATTTTTTGATGCACAATGAGGTGAGAGTTTCTGTTGAAGGACTTCCCACACTCCACACATTCAAAGGGCTTCTCGCCAGTGTGAGTTCTCTCATGCTGAGTAAGGTACGAGCCATCCCGGAAAGCCTTTCCACATTTGCTACATTCATAGGGCTTCTCCCCAGTGTGGATTCTGAGATGCACAGTGAGGTGGGAGATGTCGGTGAAAGGTTTCCCACACTCGTTACATCTGTATGGTTTTTCCCCTGTATGAGTTCTTTGATGTAAAATCAGTGATGAATTTCGGTTGAAGGTTTTCCCACATTCTAGACATTCGTAAGGTTTTTCCCCAGTGTGAATTCTCTGGTGTTGTGTGAGAGCTGACCCATCACTGAAGGCTTTCCCACATTTATTGCATTTATAGGGCTTCTCTCCTGTATGGATTCTTTGATGCACAATCAGGTTGTAGTTCTTGGAGAATGATTTTCCACATTCAGTACAGGTATAAGGTTTCTCTCCAGTGTGTGTTCGGTGATGCAAAACAAGAGAAGAGTTCCGTTTGAAGCATTTGCCACATTCACTGCACTTATACAGTTTCTCTCCAAGGTGACTCCTCCTGTTTTCATTAAGAGATGAACTCAGGGTAAAGATGTCCCCAAAATCCTTACCTTCATACAGTTTCTTCCCCCTTTTCACTATTTTTGGTTCACCAAGAGGTGTAAAATGGTTGAAAGACTTCACACTTTCAGGATATTTATAGGGTTCCTCTCTTGTTTGATCTCTTCCAAGTTGAAAAACTTCCAAAGAATGGTCGAAGGCCATTCCGCAAGCATCACTGTCACTAGTGCTCTTAGCTACATAATTTTTCTGACAACTGTATAAAGCTGCGTCGCAATCCAAACTTTCAACATCTGAGTCACGTATATGAAAACCATTTGTAGGAATTCTCTTAGATGGCAGAAGGTCTGAGCTTGCACTCAAATGCTCCCCAAGTCCAGAATATTCACAAATTGTTTCCTGAGTCCCTGGTTTCTCCTGAGTTAAAGCTGACTGCCTCAAATGTCCCTCCCGGTTCTTACAGTCCCTATTATTACCTAGAATGGAAAGATGGGAACCTTCCCTTGCAAATCCTTCCATTTCCACGTCACAGGATAGTTCTTTCTCAGGAATATTCTGAGCTGTCATTTTCAATCTCATTTCCCAGGCTGAAAGGCAAAGAATTAAAAAGACAGACTTAAGTACACAAAGTTATATCTGAAAGCAAATAAAAAAGATGACAGGCCAGGTATGTGGATCTATATTTTTATTTTGTTATTAATTTTTCCCCTATTTTTTTTTACTGAAATATAGATGGCACACAATGGTACATCGGTTTCAGATGCACAACACAGCGACTTCACATGTCTATGAGGTATGCTATGCTCAGTACAAGTGGCTACCGCCTGTCACCACATAACGCCATCACAATACCCTTGACTACATTCCCTATACTGTACCTTTAACCCTGTGACTTGTTTACTACACAACTAAAAGCCTGTACTTCACATTCCCCTTCCCCATTTTGCCCATTCCCTGTACCCCTCTCCTATGGCCACCATCAGTTTGATTCTACATTTTATGTTTGTTCATTTGTTTTTTAGATTCCCCATATAAGTGAGATCATATGGTATGTCTTTCTCTGCTTGACTTATTTTACTTAGCATAGTACCCTCCAGATCCATACATGTTGTTGCAAATGGCAAAACCTCATTTTGTTTATGACTGAGTGATATCCCATCATTTGCACATAGTAAAATCTTTATTCATCTATTAATAGATGCTTGGGTTGCTTCCATATATTGTAAATAATGCTGCAATAAACAGGGGGTCATATATCTTTTTGAATTAGTGTTTTTTTTTTTCTTTCTGGGGGGTAAATACACAGTAGTACAATTACTAATAATATGGCATTTTTATTTTAAATTTTTTCAAGGAAGCTACACACTGCTTTCCACAGTGATTGCACCAATTTACATTCCGCAGTGTGTATTTTTACTTTTTCAAATTAACATCTGTATAAGAGGAAGGTAAAGTGAGAGCTCAGGGATAGAGCCAAGAACAGGTCAAAAGAGTCACACAGCATTTTCATCTTCCTAGAGAACAAGCAGGGAGAAGGGTATTGGAGATAAGTATATCACCAAAAAAAGAAAACTGAGGTGTGGGGGGCGAGAGGCAAGTGTCACTGCTGCCACTGAACACCATCTTGGCCACCATGTGCTTGTCCCTACCACTCACTACCCATATCAACAATTAGGACACATTTTCAGAGCCCCAGCTTCACAGTGTGCTCACAACAGTGCTGAATGAGCAGATCTCACCCTGGCTTTGTGGTCGAGTTCTGTTTTCACAGATTGGACAAAGCACAAGCTCCATGACCTGGAAGTTCCGAAAGCCCCAGAGCTGTGAATGGCCACCCCGCACGGTTACCATGAGAGCTGGGTCACGTGTGAGTCTGGCTCTGACATGGGAAATGCACGGCATTCTGGAAGTGGCTGCCGGTGTCTCCACCACTACTGACCATCCTCTAACCACCCGTCCAATCCTTTGACTGAACGATATCAAGACAACTGGCTCCTCATTTCTTTAAGCAAAATGATATAATATTCTCCCCTTAGAAAGAAATTTTTTAAAAATTCTAAATGGAGGGGCGCTTAGGTGGCTCAGTGAGTTGAGCGTCCGACTTCAGCTCAGGTCATTATCTTGTGGTTCGTGGGTATAAGCCCCATGTCAGGCTCTGTGCTGACAGCTCAGAACCTGGAGACTTTCTTCTGATCTTGTGTCTTCCTCTCTCTCTCTCTCTGTCCCTCCCCTGTTCGCACTGTCTCTCTCTCTCTCTCAAAAATAAATTTTAAAAATTAAAGAAATTAAAATAAATAAATAAATTCTAAATGGAGAAAGACACCAATGTAAAATCAAAGTTTAAATCATGTAGGAAACCTTCATGTTCAACAAGCAAAAACGGGGCACCTGGGTGGTTCAGTCACTTAAGAATCTGACTTGATTTCCACTCAGGTCATGATCACACAGTTCATGAGTTCACGCCCCATGTTGGGCTCTGTGCACTGACAGCCTGCTTGAGATTCTCTCTCCCCGCCTCTCTCTGCCACTCCCCTGTTCATGTTCTCTCTCTCTCTCTGAAAACAAATAAACTTAAAAAAAAAAAAAAAAAGCAAGAACCATACAGGTAAGGATTAACAAACGTGATGTCAACATTTTAAATTTCCACACCAACAAAAACACAGTAAGAGTCAAAACACAACTGGCAAATGGAGAAACAATATTATAAAATATAAAAGAGGCAATGGAATAATGCCCATGATCTATAAAGAATTCCTACAGAACAGGACAAGAAAAAGGGAGGGGGAACAAAAAGGCACTTCATGGAGAAAAAATACAAATATTCTGAAAACAGGAATACTGCTCATTCTCAGGATCACTGAGACAATTATAAATTCCAACTTAAAAAAATTTTTTTAAAATATTTTATTTATTTTTGATACAGAGAGAGACAGAGCATGAGAGGGGGAGGGGTAGAGAGAGAAGGAGACACAGAATCTGAAGCAGGCTCCAGGCTCTGAGCTAGCTGTCAGCACAGAGCCTGACGCGGGGCTCGAATCCACGAATCTGAGATCTGACCTGAGCCGGAGTCGGAGGCTTAACTGACTGAGCCACCCAGGCGCCCCTAAATTCCAACTTTAAGAACACAAAATATGCAGGGGTGCCTGGGTGACTCAGTCAGTTAAGCATCCATCTCTTGATTTCGGCTCAGGTCATAATCTCAGGGTTCTGGAACTCAGCAAGAATGTCTCAGGGTGCCAGGGTGGTTCAGTCAGTTAAGCATCCAACTTTGGCTCAGGTCATGATCTCACCCATTCCTGAGTTCAAGCCCCAAATCCAGTTCTGTGCTGACAGTTCAGAGCCTGGAGCCTGCTTCAGATTCTGTGTCTCCCTCTCTCTCTCTGCTCCTCCCCCACTCATGCTCTGTCTCTGTGTGTCTCTCAAAAATGAATTAATATTTAAAAAATTAAAATTTTTTTAAAAGTTGGCCTTTAAAAAAGATATTAATTTTAAGTAATCTCTATACCCAACAAGGGGCTCAATCTCATAACCCTAAGATCAGGAGTCATATGCTTTACCAAACAAGCCAACAAGGCACCTCAGAAAATGTTAGCCTTTAATGCTTATTTAAAAAAAGACAACTGAAGGTTAGTGAGTCACAGTTTAAGACTTAAGGGAAAGAACAAAGGAGTAAACCAACAGGAGGTAGAAGGAAGATAATAATACAGGTAAGGGCAGAAATTAAAGAAACTAAACAAAGAAACATACAAGAAGATAAAGAAAACCAAGTCTGTTATTTGAAAAGACGAACAAACAGACACACTTTGGTGAGAGTAATCATCAAAAAAATAAAAAATAATTTTTAAAAAGGCACACGTAAGCAATATCAGTCATGAGAAGTGGATTCAACTAAGAAACAGTAGAAAGTTGCCAAAATGGCAACACTGGATTTATTCTAGGAATGCAAGGACTGTGGAACATTAAGATGTCTACTGATACAATTCCCCATATACTTCAGATAAAAGGAGAAGACAGTCCCCTACACCCTATCTCAATAAATTAAGAAAGTAATTTGTGGAATCACCCTGATTCATGATCAAAATGCTCTCACAATTAAAAGTGGTAGACCCTGTTAGGGTGACTGAGTGCCTCAATTGGTTAAGTGCCTAATTCAATGTCAGCTCAGGTCTTGATCTTGAGGTTGTGTGCTCTGCACTGGACATGAAGCCTATTTAAAAAAAAAAAAAGTAGAATAGTAGACCTCTTTAACCTGTATCACTAAATTCTGAAAGTACTTTAGGGAAATCTCCAATTCAAGATGAAAATTCTTAACTATTAGGGACACAAGGAATCAAAGTAAATATCACACCTCATAAGAAAACATCAGAATAGTTTACTTTGAAGCCAAGACCAAGACCCTAGAAGCCTGCACATCTGCAGCTTTCAACAGTGATGTGGAGCTGACTGGCCAGGAGGAGCGTGTCCAAGACGCCACTCCTGGACACTATGAGTTCTTCACCTACAGGAACAGGCCTCCTGCGGCTGCCCTGACGCCATACTGCATGTTTCTCAGACGAGGCCCTCTGAGTGCCCTGGGGCCTGGGTGGCCTTGGATGTCCTGTGAAGGCAAGAGATGGAAAGTACCTTCCTAGAGATCTGCAGAGGAAGGAACTATGTGTGTACTTAAAAGAAGTAAGTTGGACAAATATACCATGATACCACTTGGGGAAATTTTTTAGACATACAAAAATTCTGGAAGTAAAAATATTAAAATGCCCTGGCAAGACACCTACCAAAGCTGTGATCATAACTGTTTTGGGAATATGGAGAATAGGTCTTCAGGAGCAAAGGGAATATCCATTTAATCTATAACAGATGCTTCATTTATTGAGACAAGAGCTCGGGGCTCCTGGGTGGCTCAGTCAGTTAAGCGTCCGACTTCAGCTCAGGTCGTGGTCTCACGGTTCATGGGTTCAAGCCCCACGTCGGGCTGTGTGCTGCCAGCTCAGAGCCTGGAGCCTGTTTTTGGGTACTGTATCTCCCTCTCTCTCTGACCCTACCCTGCTCATGCTCTCTCTCTCTCAAAAATAATACAAAACAATAAAAAAAAAAAAAGAAACAAGAGCTCTACACCCCTAAGAAAGTGAAATGACATCCCACCTAATGGGAGAAAATATTTACAAAGCATACATATAATAATGAACTTGTATACAGAAGATACTAAACACTCTTACAACTCAATAAGAAAACAATCCAAAATTTAAAAATAGGTAAAGGATAAGGGCACCTGGGTGGCTCAGTTGGTTAAGCATCCAACTTCAGCTCAGGTCATGATCTCATGGTTCGTGAGTTCAAGCCCCGTGTCAGGCTCTGCAGTGACAGCTTGGAGACTGCTTTGGAATCTCTCTCTCTCTCTCTCTCTCTCTCTCTCTCTCTCAAAAATAAATATTAATTTTTAAAATTTTAATGTTTATTTATTTTTTAGAGAGAGAGAAGCAGAGCACAAGCAGGGGAGGGATAGAGAGAGAGGGAGACACAGAATCTGAAGCAGGCTCCAGGCTCTGAGCTGTCAGCACAGAGCCTGACACAGGGCTCAAACCCACAGACTGTGAGATCATGACCTAAGCCGAAGTTGGACACTTAACTGATTGAACCACCCAAGCGCCCCAAAAATAAATATTTAATTTTTAAAAATAGACAAAGGATCTGAATAGACATTTTCCAAAAAAGACATCCAGATGGCCAACAAGACCATGAAAAGATGATCAACATCACTGTCGTTAGGGAAATCTAATCAAAAACCACAGTGAGATGCCACATCATACTCACAAGTGTGGCCAATGTTAAAAAAAAAACAACAGTGAATAAAAAGTGTTGTGAGGATGTGGAGAAACTGGAACCCACTTTCCAGTTGATGGGAATGCAAAATGGTGCAGCTACTTTTGAAAACAGTCTGACAGCTTCTCAAAAAGTTAGAGAGTTATGTTACCTAGCAATCTACTCCTACATATCTAATCAAGACAAATGCAAACGTATGTCCACACATAAATGTGTACATGAATTACAAGTTCAGAGCAGCACTACTCATGATAAACAAAAAGTGGAAACTCAAATAAAATATCCATCAACTGAAGAATGGCTAAACAAAATATGGAGACTCACACAATGGAATATTCTTCAGCCACAAGAAGGAATGAAGTACTGATGAACGCTTCAACAACATGGATGAACCTTAAAACCATTATGCTGAGTGAAAGAACTCAGACACAAAAGACTATTGTATGATCACATTTACAAAAAATGTCCAGAACAGGCAATTCCATACAGACAGAAAGTCAATTAGTGGTTGCCAGGAGCTCAGAGAAAAGGGGAATGACTACTAACGAGTAGGGGACTTCTTGCTGACCTGATAAAAGCTTTTGGGAACTGCACAGCAGCGATGGCTGCACAGATTTGTGAACATACTAAAAGCCACTAATTGTGCACTTTGGATGAATTTATGGTATATGATTTGTATCTCAATAAACCTGTAATAAGGAAATGTATGCTTAGTAAATTTAATAATTATTAAATTATTAATAGAGTGTCCAACTCTTGATTTCTGCACAGGTCATGATCTCACAATTCATGAGATCAAGCCCTGCATTGGACTCTGCACTGACAGTTCGGAGCCTGCTTGGGATTCTCTCTCTCCCTTTCTCTCTGCCTCTCCCTCCCTCTCTTGCTTTCTCTCTAAAATAAATAAATAAACTTAACAAAAAATACAGAACAGGTTAAGATATTTACAAATCATATATCTGATAGTGCACAGATATCTGGAATAAATAAATAATCCTTTCAACTCAATAATTAAGAGATCAATAATCTACTTAATAAATGGGCAAAGGGTCTGAACTGATAATTCTCCAAAGAAGATATACAAATGGACAAATAAGCACAAAGGAAAAGATGCTCAACATCATTAACTATCAGGGAAATGCATATCAATACCATAGTGAGATACCACTTCACACCTAATAGAATGGATATAATCAGTTCCACCCCTAAGATGGTTGGTTATACAAGAGATATAAAACCAGACATCCACCCCCCCACCTCAAAAGTATACATGAATGATTACACAGGTGTTAAAAAATTTTTTTAAAAATTTTTTATTTATTTTTGAGAGACAGAGCACAAGCAGGGGAGGGGCAGAGAGAGAGGGAGACCCAGAATCTGAATCAGGCTCCAGGCTCCGAACCGTCAGCCCAGAGCCCAATGGAGGATTCAAACTCACTGAGTGCAAGATCATGACCTGAGCCAAAGATGGACGCCTAACCGAATGAGCCACCCAGGCACCCCTAAAACTGTCTTTTAAATGTTTACTCATTTTTGAGACAGTGTGAGCGGGAGAGGGGTACACAGAGGGAGACAGAATCTGAAGCAGGCTCCAGGCTCTGAGCTGTCAGCACAGAGCCCAATGCAGGGCTCAAACTCACGAACCACAAGACCATGACCTGAGCTGAAGTCAGAGGCTTAACCTACTGAGCCACCCAGGCGCCCCTCAATAAAGCTGTCTTTAAAAAAAAAAGAGAGAGGTGATGAGTCTGCTGGGGTCAGAACCACTAGTCTGGATCCCATGGGGGACTTTTCTGATACTTCAAAACTTCACAGGAGAAGTAACAGTTTTATATGGATGTGCCAAAACTTTTTCCATAAGCTATTGGGGGTTAGAGGAGTAAAAATAAATAAATAAATAAATAAATAAATAAATAAATAAATAAATAAATAAAAATGGAACCACTACACCAAGGATGAGGGAAGGGAAACGGTCACTAAACAGGCGGAAAACCACGGCCCTCAGTGGGAATGGCAAGCCCTGACTGGCAGGTATTAGGCGGAGGAAACAACCGAACGGGTGCGGGGTGACACCTGCGGGGCTCCGTGAGAAGTGGCACAGTCCAGCGGCGCAACGCGGCCACTTGGGCCCGAGAGCCACGGACGCCGGCAGGAGGGCAGACGTCCCCTGGGGCAGGACCGGCCGGACACCGGCGCAGACACCCTGAGCAACGCGAAGGAAAGAAGTGAGGCGTCCACCCGCCGGGGAACGTGCACACTCGCGGCAGATCTTAGTCCTTAGCCGCCAGGGCAGCCGTGCCTCGGGCCGACCCGCGCCCCTACGAGCCGGACGCGCCCACTCCACCAGTGAAACCCTCCCGCGGACGCGCCGGACACCCCTCACCGACCGCGGGCTGGCCGCTCTCCGCCTCCACATACCGCCCCC
>NC_043715.1:58846246-58867962 GCF_006229205.1 Suricata suricatta
GGGAGGCTCCGCGGCCCCGCCCCTCCCCGGACGGCGGGTCTCCGGCTGCCCCGCTGGCTGCGCAGGGCGGTGGCCCGTCCGCGGGGATCGGGACTCGGCCGCAACCGCGCAGGTCGGGTCCGGAAGAGCTGTCCTGTCGTCCCCAATTACTTATTTGCCCAATTATTTTTGATATCAATATGGGCTCATGGGTAATTTTTTTCTCCTGTGCTTTCAATCTGATGCCATTATTATTGTATTCAGCCTTATTTTTTACTTACTGCGTATTTTATAATTTTGAATAATTTTAAAGTAATTCTCCACCATAACATTTTTTTATCTTCCAGAAAATTTGTTAAAACTCAGGGGCGCTTGGGTGTCTCAGTGGATTAAGTGTCAGACTTCTACCTGCATCATGATCCCATGATTCCTGGGTTCCAGCCCTTCTCAGACTCGGCTCTGGGAGCGAGGAGCCTGCTTGGGATTTTCTCTCTCCCTCCCTCTCTTCCCCTCCCTGACTTGTGCTTTCTGTCTCAAAATAAATAAATAAACTAAATAAATAAAAATAAAATTCAGGTAAGTACACCTCATTATTCACTGACAGTATGGTTATTTACTTAAAACAAGCTACACAACTTTTAAAATTTTTATTTATTTGTAGAGAGAGTATGTATGGGAAGGGCAGAGCGAGGGAGAGAATCCCAACCAGGCTCCACACTGTCAGTACAGAGCCCCATTCAGGGCTAAGTCTCTTACACCTTGAGATTATGACCTGAGGGTAAATCAAGACTCCGCCGCTTACCTGACGGAGCCACCCAGGTACCTCCACAGTTTTGAATTAATAGGACAGCTAAGTAAGGATTTTAGATAGAATATTAATAATGAAAATAAGTGTATGCATTATAGAAAAAATATGTAAAATTAGTAATAAACAGAAAACATGCTTGAAAAAACTACATGTTCTCAATCTTATGTATGTATGTGTATACATTCCAATAACATTTCGGATATATTAAAAAAAATACTCCTACTCCCACCATCCAGCATTAACACTGGGGATGGATGGTGGAACTCCCAGAGTAGCCCATGTAGAGTTTGAGGCCCAGGGTTCTAGGCTGGCATCCTCCAACAGAGCGTGGGAAAGGATGAGATGATTCTCAAAGGATCTCCTACAGTATGCTTTTTATTTCTTTTTTCTTTTCTCTTTTTCTTCTCTCTTCTTTTTTTTTTAAGAGAGAGAGAGAGAGAGAGAGAGAGAGAGAGCAAGCATATCAGCAGGGGAGAGGCAGAGGGAGAGGAAGACAGAGAATCTCAAGCAGGCTCCATGCCCAGCATGCAGCCCTACATGGGGCTTGGTTTCACCACCGTGAGATCATAACCTGAGCTAAATAAAATGAAGTGCCCCACATTTAACCAACTGAGCCACCCAGGCACCCCTATTATTTAAGAAGGGAAAAACGTAACTTGACAGTGGAGAAACCTGGCAGGGACCACCTTAACCATGACTTTTGTGGAATTCTTGTCAAAAATGCACCATCTCAATCTAATCATGAACACACCAGACAAACCCAAACGGAGAGACATTACAGAAGACAACTGAGCAGTACTCTGCGGGCGTATCCAGCTCATGAAAGACAAGGAGAGACTGAGGGACTGCCACAGATTGCAGACCTAAGGAGACACCAAAATAAATGCAATGTGGGATCCTGTAACAAAATATGGACATTAGGGGAAAAACAAAATTCGAATAAACTCTGTACCTACCTATATCATTGTATTTAAAATAGAATCTTGAAGATACCATACGGTTGGGTCTTGTTTTTGTGTGTTTTTTTAAATTTTTAATGTTTTATTTATTTTAGAAACAGAGAGAGATAGAACATGAGAGGGGGAGGGGCAGAGAGAGAGGGAGACACAGAATCCACAGCAGGCTCCAGGCTCTGAGCTGTCAGCACAGAGCCCTACGTGGGGCTCGAACCCACAAACCGTGAGATCATGACTGAGCCAAAGTTGAGACTTAACTGAGCCACCCAAGCGCCCCTTGTTTTTGTGTTTTATCCATTATCAAATCTACTTAAAAGCATATAGTTGAACAAAATTCAAAATGGCTGCACTCATGCTTCAGCAAAGCTCGATTTTATTTCATGTTATTAAATTTTTTTAATGTTTACTTATTTTTGATGGGGGGAGGGGCAGAGAGAGAGAGAGAGACGGAATAGGAAGCAGGCTCCAGGCTCTGAGCTATCAGTGCAGAGCCCAATTTGGGGCTCCAACCCACGAACCTTCAGATCATGACCTGAGTAGAAGTCGGATGCTTAACGGACTGAGCTACCCAGGCGTCCCCAGAGGTCGGTTTGAAAGTAATCTTTTTTGGGGCACCTGGGTGGCTCAGGTGGTTACACGTAGGCCCCTGCTTGGGATTCTCTCTCCTCTCTCTCTGCCTCTCCCCCTGCTTGCACTCTCTCTTTCATAAATAAATAAATAAATAGTTTTAAAAAATAAAATAGGGGCATCTGGGTGCCTCGGGTGGACAAAGGAGCAGCAAATACACAACTCTTGTTAAAAACAGCTAGGTCCTGTATTTCCCTCTGAATCCCCCCAACCCCTTCCTCCAGACAGGTTTGCTGTTTTTTGAAGGTCATCGCCTGCTTAGCCTTTGTCTAGAAAAGCAAGAAAGATATTGTTTTTCTTTGTCCCAAACTCTGTCTTTGCATTATATTGTGGCTCCAAAGAATGGAGGTTAGTTTTCAACAATATGGCACTGTTTTTTAATTTGTTTATGTCATTCACTTTTTTTTTAAACTAAACTACACCCAATGTAGGGCTCAAATTCCCAGCCCTGATATCAAGAGTCACATGTTCTATAGACTGAGCCAGCCAGGCACCCCTGCATTATCCACTTTTAATGTAATCATTCTTAAGGTTGAAATTTAGGCCTACAGTATTGTTATTTGTTTTTGGTTTGTCTCTTCCATGATTTTTCCCTTTTTTTTGTCTTCTCTGGATTATTTGAATATTTTGTAACATTCCATAGACATGTCTATAGACATTTTAGCTATATATCTTTGCATTTTTTAGTGGTTTCTCTAGGAATTATGATATACATACCTAACTTTTAGTAGTCTATCTAGGGTTAATATTTTACACTTCAAGTGAAATATAGATGCCTTACAGTCACATAGATCCTTTTACCCATGTGTTAGTATATCCACATACATTGAAAACTTCTCAGGCGGTGTTATAATTCTTGCCGTCAATATTCATGCTGTGAAAATTAATCAAGGGAAAGCACACTGCAAAAGAGATGGGAGGCCAGGAGGTGGAGCTGTCATGGAGTCCAGGTCGGGAGCTGTCTGTAACCGACGCCATCAGAAGACTCTCAACAGGAAAGAATCATCAACTACAGGCCCCAGCAGGAAAAGATGGAAACTGCATTTTCTACAAGAAATAAACCGCCCCCTGCAAACTGAGTCAACAAGAGACTGTCATCATCCGGAACTCTTGCTTTTCGTTAATGGGATTTTGTTTAAAACACTCCTTCCCAACATTCTCTTTCTTCTCCGTAAAATAACATCCCTCTCCCCTCCTCTGGTTTTTTGTTTTTGTTTTTGGCTAGCTTATGGCTTTGCTGTGGCTTGCTAATCCCAAATTGCAACTCTCTGCTATTCACAAATAAGCCCATTTTTGCTGGTAAAAGAACTGTTAACGTCAACAATGCATATTTTAGTGAATTTAAGAGGAGAAAAAGACGGGGCCCCTGGGTGGCTCCGTTGGTTAAGTGTCTGACTTTGGCTCAGATTATGATCTCAGTTTATGGATTTGAGCCCCATGTCAGGCTCTGCTGACAGCTCAGAGCCTGGAGCCTGCTTCAGATTCTATGCCTCCTTCTCTCTTTGCCCCTCTCCTCATTTTTTCTCTCTCTCTCTCAAAAATAAAGCCTTAAAAAAAGAGGAGTAAAAGATGTATTATGTTTATCCCGATAGTTACCATTTCAGCTGTTCTTCCTTCATTCCTGAACTTCCAGTTATCCTCTGGTGGCATTTCCTTTCAGCCTGAAGACCTCCATTTGCAATTTAACAGAGCAGGTTTGCTGATGATCAAGGCTCATACCTTTTCTTCATCTAAGAATGCCTTTCCTTTGCTTCATTTCTGAAGAATATTTTTGCTAGATATGGATCTTCCATTTGACAGAGGTTTTTGTGTTTTGTTTCCTTTCAGCACTTTAATGATGTTTTCCCACTCTCTCGTCACTACTGTGACTTCTGATGTGACGTCCTCCATCACTGGAATCACTGTTCTTTTACATGAAATGTTTCCTTTTTAAAATTAGTTTTTGAGGCCACCTGGGTGACTCAGTCAGTTAGGCATCTGACTTCGGCTCAGGTTCTGATCTTGCGGTTTGTGGGTTCAAGCCCTACATCAGGCTCTGTGCTGACAGCTCAGAGCCTGGAGTCCACTTCGGATTCGGTGTCTCCCTCTCCTTCTGCCCCTCCCCAGCTCGCACTCTGTCTGTCTAGCACTCTCAGAAATAAATAAACACTAAAAATTAAAAAAAAAGAAAAAATATTTTTGCTTGTTGCTTTCAATATTCTCTTCCTTCCTTTTTTTTGTGGGGAGCAATACTTAGCAGTTTATGATATATGGGCATTGTTTTCTCTTGAGTTTATAAATTTATGCCTTTTACCAATTTGGGGAATTTTTAGCCATTATTTCTTCAAGTAATTTTTCCTTCATCATTCTTTCTCCTTTCCTGATGCTTTAATGTCACAACTTTAGGCCTTTTGATATTTTCCCATGGGTCACTGAAGTTTTGTTCATTATCTTTTATCATCTTATTCTGTTTGTTCTTCAGTTTGACTATCTTCAAGTTCACTGATTCTTTCCTCTCTTATTTTATTCTGTTCCTGAGCACTTCTATTTGGTGAACTCTCTATTTTTGTCCAAAACTTGCCTATGGTCTAAGTTCAAATTCCAGTTTTAATTTCCCTACTGAGGGAGAAGTTTCCCTTTCTATTTTGTTTGTGTTTACGTTTCTCTCAAGGAGCACGGTTGCAACCGCTGCTTTAAAGTCTTTGATCATTGCAACATCTGGTTCCTCTCAGGCCTTTTCCTCTAAGTGCTGGTCATTGGTCATATTTCACTGCTTATTTTTATGTCAGATAATTTGGACTGTGTGTTGGATATTTTGAAGATTATGTTGTGACACTCTGGTATTGTTAAAATTATCTGGAAATACTGAATTTTTTGTTCTGTCAGCAATCAACCTAGTGAGGTTTAGAGGTGAGTTCTCCCTCATTTTCTGTGGATGGTATTCCAATGTCATTTCAGTTTCAAAGTCTCCTATGGTGTTTCTGTCTACCTGACATTGGCATCACTCAGGGGTCTCCTGGAATTTTGGTGTTGGTTTATATTTGTTTCAGTTCCCAAAGCCTTTCTTAGGCCTCTTTGGCTCTATTTCATGTTTGCTCATGAGGGTGAGCCCAGGACTTGTGTCAGTTCATAAATGTAATGTGAGGATCCTCTTCTTCAGCACCTGACTTGCCAGAATTTCCCCTCCCATTTGTGGGCAATCAGCAGCTCTTTTCCCTAGTTTCTCTGGCCAGAAACTTCGGTTTCTTTCAGAATTCAGTTCTGTGCCACTGGGACCATCTTTGGGGTTTAGGAGTGAGTGGAAAGCAACAGAAAAATCAATTGAGAAATTCCTTCACATTCTTCAGACAAAAGTGGCCTCTTTCTGCTTTCTCTGGCCCGGGAGGCAGGTTTCACTAAGTTTCAGGCCCTCGCGCTATTGTGCAGGTCTGTGCGCTGGGGTGTGCTTTCCAGGCAAAGTGGTGAGTGAAAAGAGCAGAAAAAGATTGGTAGAATTCCCCTGAAACTCTTTGGTCAACTAAGTTCTCTTTTACTGGTCCTCTGGCTAGAAATGGGGGAGGGGGAGTTTCCTGGAGTCTTGCTGTCTGTGTCTGTGGTGCAGTTCCAGGATTTGGACTGTCCGTCTGTCAAAACTGGGAGAAAATGTAGGCGGAGATAACACAGACACAGCTCAATTACATACGTATCATTATTGAAGTTTTTCAATTCTGTACCCAATCTGCCTGATATTGTTTACTTTTCAGCATTCTTAAGTAGTTTTTTTTAATGTTTAGTTTTGAGAGACAGAGAGACAGACAGAGTGTGGGCAGGGGAGGGGCAGAAAGAGACGGAGACACAGAATCTGAAGCAGGCTCCAGGCTTCTATCTGTCTGCACAGAGTCCAATGTGGGGCTTGAACCCACAGAGTGAACCATTAGATCATGACCTGAGTGGAAGTCAGACACTAACGTCAGTGCCACCCAGTCACCTCGTGTAGTTGTTTTTGAATTTTATTCAGAGATTTCAGCTGCAGTCAGTTGGCGAGATAGGCTATAATTGGCTTACACCAGCTTGAACAACACCAGAAACTATATGAGATGTTGGAGAGGACAAAACGGTAGAAACAGAAAGCAGATCAGGGTTGCAAGAGCTTTTGGTGAGAGGAGGGAATCAACTAAAAGGGGCACAGGACACTTCTGGAGTAATGGAAATGTTCCAGGTACCGGTTGTATGGGTGGTTATAGGATTGCATACGTTTGCCAAAACACACTGAACTCTGCACTTAGAATGGGTACATTTTATTGTTCATAAATTATAGCTCGATCACGGTAATTAAAAAAATAAAACAGGGCATAGCACTTCACACCTACCAGAATGGCTAAAATTAAAGGGACTCATAATATCTTTGTGTTGGCAAGAATGTAGAGCACTTGAAACTTTCACATACTACTTTAGGAGTATACAGTAGTATAACCACTTTGGAAAACTGTTTGGCAGCCTCTACTAAAGCTCAACAATAGGACAACTGTCACCCAGCAATTCCGCTCCCTGGCATATTCCCAGTCAGAAATGTATACCAAAATGCGACCAATGTACATGCGAGAATGTCCGTAACAGAAGTATTCAAAAAGGTCCCAGAGCATCATCAACTCAAATATCTCCCAACAGTAGAATGAACTGAATTTGGCATTTCCAAGCAGTGGAATACTGGACCAAACAAACCGCTACAACAACAAAAAGGACGACTCTCACAAATACAGTGTTGAGCAAAAGAAGGGAAACAAAAGGAGGCATACTTCAGAACCCCATTTATGTAAAGTTCAAAAGCCGCCAGAAAGACCCCAGGGCAACAGAAGTCAGGATGGATCGTGTTTGTGAACCTTTGGAGGGGAAATGATATTGACTAGAATGACACAGAAGGGGGTTTTCTGGAACGATGTTATTATTTTATTTTTTGTTTTGTGTGTTGTGATGCCCCCTTCCAGAATGGAGGAAAGGACTCACAGATGCCTGGCCAGGGACCTCAGAAGATACAGAATAGGGGATTTCTCCCAGAGGGAGTCATCAGGATCTCAAAAAATAATAATAAAATAAAAAGACCTCCCCTGTGGAGTCAGCGCAGGATTCCGTAAGTGTTGTACACTGGAAACGGCCTTTTCCCTGGAGAACCCAGTCCCTGCTCACCACGCTACATTGGGAATGGGGATTGTGCTCAGGGGGAAACTTGCCTTTTAGCTTCAAGTTCAGTGGGTCCGAGGACTCTCGGGACCTGAGCTGTCTCCTGTGACTGGACAGGACTTGAACTACTCCTTTGGGAGGGGAGTGCAGTACGTGTGGAAAGAAAGATGTACAGATACCCTGGTGCCAGAGGGTGACTGCCACCAGCGGTGCTCCTTCTGCAGAGGATAAAGGTCTGGGAGGGGGGTTGGAGAAAGTGAGGCTCCTGCCCGGACAGCGAATCTGGGGGACAACCACTAGTGACGGTCAACAGGCACCTGCCCCCGCTGGAGCCGCCTGCGACCCCGCCCTTGTCCTCCCGGCTCGTCCGCAGTGCTCCCCGCGCAACTTTACCAGCAGCAGCAAGGTGGACGCCAGGTTTTATACCTCCTTCCCCTAGCGAAGCAGACGCCTACTCCACCCCTCTCAAGCTCACCCGCTCCCGAGACCCTCCACTACGCACGGGTGTCCTTCCGCCCCCGCCCCCGCCCCCGCCGCCTACATCTCCCAGAAGGCCTCGGGACCGGCGCACCGCCTCTTCGCGCAGTCTCCTTAGCCGCGGTGGTGTCGCCCTCTACCAGCGACGGTGTTGGGGGAGAGACGGCCCGGATTCTGGATGTCTAGGTCTTCAAGCGTTCAGGGAAGATCCTGGCCGTTGGGCTCAACGTGACCTCAAAAGTGGAAGGAAAAGTCATCCAGGGAGTTCAGCCTCTAGCTCAGGCCGAAAAGAGCCTGAAACCCATCGTGGTCCTCACTGGATTCGGCTCCAGGAGGTGCTACACGGAGATGGCCTGTAGGTGGCGGTAGAGACCTTTATCTGGTGACTGAAATTTACTTTTGGCCATCCTAGGTATTCTTACCAGAATATATATATTTTTAATGTTTCTTTATTGTGAGAGAGATAGAGCATGCGCGAAGGGGGGAGAGAGAGAGAGAGAGAGAGAGAGAGAGAGAGAGAGAGAGAGAGAGAGAGAGAGAGAGAGAGAGAGAGAGAGAGAGAGAGAGAGAGAGAGAGAGAGAGAAAGAGAAAGAGAAAAAGAGAAAGAAAGAAGATGGGAGGAGAGGAAAGGAGAATCCCAAGCAGGCATGGAGCTGTCAGCGCAGAGATGGAAGCTAGGCTTGAACCCACAAACCGTGAGATAAGACCTGAGCCGAGATTAGGACCTGAGCCGAAATCAAGAGTCTCATGATTAACAGACTGAGCCACCCAGGTGCCCCAGGATAGGTTTTTTTTTTTAACTTTAAAAAAAAATGTTTTATTTATTTTTGATACAGAGAGAGACAGAGCATGAGCAGGGGAGGGTCAGAGAGAGGGGGAGACACAGAATCTGAAGCAGGCTCCAGGCTCTGAGCTAGCTGTCAGCACAGAGCCCGACGCGGGGCTCGAACCCACGAACCGTGAGATCTGACCTGAGCCGAAGTCGGAGGCTTAACCGACTGAGCCGCCCAGGCGCCCCAGGATAGTTTTTTAATACAAGGAAAATCAATGGCCTAGAGAAAATGTGTCTAGAAAGGAATGAGTGGTAACTCCTTCAGCCAAATATACGTGAACTTTAGAAAATACTGCATTTATTGGATTTACTTTTCCTCAACATTCTATTTAGAACATTTTCAGTCAGAAAACGTAAGATTGTGTGAGCACCCAAGTACACTGCCCCTAAACTGAACAATAAACATTTGACAATATGTCATTTATCACTATCTACATATCCAACATTGGGTTTATTTTGATAACAATCAAATGGGATTAAGAGTAGTTTTGGATTCAAACATTCTGTCTGGGCCTCACATCAGCACGGATGCTTTCTAGCTTCCTAACTGAAATAAAAAGACCTCAACTCTCTAAAACTCACCTTTTTCATCTAAAAATTGGAATAGAGAATGGTGTGAGGACTTTTGCTAATACCTGTGTGTGCTACACACACTAAACCCTCAATGCGAATTTACTATTGTTTAACTACTAAAGCCTTTTAAAGAACTTCTGGAAGTGGAATTCCGAAATGCCAGAAAGAATAATATGAACATTTTAAATAGTTCTATATAGGGGCACCTGGGTGGCTCAGTCCGTCAAACATCTGATTCTTGCTTTCTGCTCAGGTCATGATTTCATGGTACTGAATTCAAGCCCCGTGTAGGGCTCCACTGTGATAGTGTAGAGCCTGCTTGGAATTTTCTCTCTCTCTCTCTCTCTCTCTCTCTCTCTCTCTCTCTCTCTCTCTCCCCGGATAAATAAACTTTAAAAAATAGTTTTATATATTATGAAATCTCCCTTAATACGTCTCCCACCTACACTCACCAGCAGGTGTCTCCAGAGTCAAGTTCTTGGGCCCAACAACTATACAAATGAAGTGGAACCAGAAATCAAAGGCACAAGCAAGGCTTTATTGGGGTCACAGCTCAAGCTGAAAGGAGACAGCAGGAACAGAGAGCAGTTAAACTCACCCCTGAGAGCAGGGGAGAGGCCCTGCTTACTTGGGAGTGTTGGTCTCTTTAGTTCCCACTCAGGCCCAACATGCTGGTGAGGGAAAGGGGGGAAATGCGTCTTTCTAATTGGTTGGAAGGGCCTCATCCTGATTGGTCGATATTGGCAGGTTACTCAGACAGTTCTTTTGGTGCTTTTCGGAGGCAGGACCCTGTCTGAAGTCTAGCTTGTGTATAGGGCGGGCCCCCAGCCTGGCTGCATCACGGTTCTACTCTGTAGGAGAAGCAGCGTAACAACAGAAAGCACCCCCGGCACACAATATTTTTCACCTGGGGCTTGTTCCCAGGTCCCTTTCATTTCTCTATTGTTTTTTCTTGGTGTGTAACAAGCCACCATAATTTAGCAGCTGAAAACAATATGCCTTCATTATCTTACAGCTCCTGCGAGGCAGGAGTCTGGCAGAGCTTAACCGAGCCCCTGTCTGGGGGTCCGCAAAAGGCGGCAGCCGCGCTGTCATCTGTGCACTTGAGCGGGACAGAATCTGCCTCCAAGCACATTCAGGGTGTGGCTGAGTACCCGTCCTTGGAGCTGCGGAGCCCGCGGTAGCCGCTGCTTCCGAACCTGCAGGAGAGAGTCTCTCAAAACTCGGCTAAAGACTTCAGACTGACGCAGGCTGACCCAGAATCATCTCCCTTTTGATTAGCCTACGTCAGCTAATTTAGAACCTTAATTATATCTTCAAAATCCCCTCGTCTTTGTCGTACAACCCAAACTAGTCATGCTGTAGCAGTCTCAGAATTCTACTGCAGTATCCTATCCAGAAATTGCAGTGTATCATTGATTTAACTTGCATGTCCTTAATAATTAGCACGTTTGCACATTTCCTGTGTGTTGCTTCATTAATACCCCGTTTGAGGGAACTAATCGCTTAATATTGTTTGTTCATTTTGAGGCACCTGGGTGGCTCAGTCCGTTAAAGTATCCAACTTTGGTTCAGGGCATGATCTCACAATTGGTGGGTTTCAGTCCTAGGCGGGGCTCTCTGGTGACAGCTCAGAGCCTGGATTCTGTGACTCCCTCTCTCTCTCTGCTCCTCCCTTGCTTGCACTCTGTCTCTCTCTCAAAAATAAACAAACATTTTTAAAAAGTTTTTAAAATACTGTCTACTCATTTTTATGCTGTAATCTATCGATTTCAAAAATATGCATGAACTTTTACATGGCAGCTCCTTTTCCTCTGATCTTCTTGTCCGGCTCCCCAGGGTGCTGTAGTTCAGAGTCAGCATAGGAGTTAGTGCAAAAGTGACACCGGAGACTAGGGGAGTTCTCCAACACCTGAGACTTTAACCACTAGCCAGTGCCAGATTCTCGACTTCAGGGTAGAAAAATTTCAAGGAGAATCAGAGTAAAGTATAGCAGAATCAGCCTTATTGTAAAGCAATACCCCGGGGAGGGCCGCCGGGATAATTACCTAGAGGATCTTAAAGGGCAGGGTATAAGTAGGGCCCTGATCTTTGTCAGCAGTTATAATATAAGGGTAGAAGAGTCATAAAGAATTCTGGGAATAGGCGGGGACTTCCAAGAACTCTGTGTATCATTACACAGGCGCTATGCTAGACTACGCGCAGGCGCAGTCTGACTTTTCTCTTAGGACTACTCTACTCAAGATCTACTAGGAGTCCTCTAGCGACCCCAGTGGATGGATTTATTCTCACCTGGAAGCTAAATGTGTCTTGGTGTGCACGCGTGCTTTGGGCTTGGGCAAACAGGATGCTTGTGACAGCGAGAAACCACAGGGCTGTCAAGAGGTTGCTTAATCGCCAAAAACTCTGTGAGGTGGCAGACTCAGTTTCCCCGTTTTTTTGTCCCTCCTGCAATTTCTCAGTGCTTCCCTATTCTTACTCCCTCAGATGATTTGTTGGGGAACCACGCTGGGAAAGAAAGAAAAAGACTAAGAGGAGGAAGAAGCAGGTTTGCGCAGGAACAGAGGAGGAACAGAGGAGGAAGCAGCAAGCTCCAGAACAGAGACCGCCCGGCTGGTTAATGGAACGGCACGTTAAGTGCAAACATTCAGGCCCTTGGGCCATGGCCTCACTTGCCGAGGGGCCTGAGCTGCTGGGAAAGGAGCACTGCCTTAGCTCCCGAAGGGGCTCACAGCCAGCAGCAGGCCCTCCGCGAGGGGGAACTTGGGCAGCAGCCAAAGCAAGTGTCTCTTTGCTGTCTTCTCCTCCGTCAGTATACGTATTCCTTCCTCCTAAAAATAAAATCTTTGGGGCGCCTGGCTGGCTCAGTTGGTAGAACACACGACTCTTGACTTCGTGTTTGAACTTACAACCCCACTTTGGGTATAGAGATTACTTAAAAATTAAAAAAAAAAAAGCAAGAAAGAAAGAAAAGAAAAAGAAAACCCTTCACTCGGTTTACAAGGCCATGGCTGATCTGAGCCCTGCCCCCGACGCCCCCAGCTTCATCAGGCTCTAGCCCTTGGTGGGTGTGGCTTCTGATCTTTCAATTCCTAGGTTTCTCCATCAGTTACAGAAAACACAGTATCCAGGGCCCAAGATACCTTTAAAGATCCACAAAAATGGTATCATTTCTTTTAAAATTAGAAGTGAAAAATCCTATCTGGACTATATTAATCTTTATACCAGTGCAGTCATAAAATATAATTTTCTATATTTTTTTGATGGAAGAAGAAGCCCCCGAAGGCCAAGGTGCCTCAGGCTTGGGAAAGAAAGTCACACTCTGTCCCTGCTGAGTTGCTCCTCACACTGGGTTCTCTGCCATTTGTCAGCGTCCTCTGCTTATTAGCACTCTCCTCTCTACTTCTAGTCAGCATCTCATTTCTTCAGATCTTCTATTGCTTTCTATGACCCCTAAGTGAATGATCTCAGCCCACACTCTTCCCTGAACTCCAGACTAAAACAGTCACCTACCTCCTTGACACTGCACTTGAAGGTCTAATGAGCATCTTCCACGCCTCACACCAAACACTGGGCTTCCCCCATCCTCACAGCCTTGTCTGTACTGGTCACCAGCATTTGTGTTCTTCCCCTGGTGGAGGCTGAAACCTCACTGGTGTCTACACCTTCTAATTCATGTCCTGCATGTGACTGGGCGGCAGCAGGCCTTGACAGTTTCATGCTCAGATCTACCCAGAATGCAGCCCGCTTTCACTTCCTGCCTCGCTACCAGAAGCTTACAGTGCTTCTATCCTTGTTCCCAAGTCTGTTTGCCCACAGCAGCCAGAGAGTTCCTGTGGCACCTCCCTCCTTTGCTCAAAAAAGTTATGGGTTTCCACCTCCTTCTGGGTGAAAGCCCATGCCACAGCCTGAAAGGCCCGGCCAGGTTAGTCCTATTGCCTATTTGAGCTCATTATCCCCGCCTTTCCCTCTGCCTCACTCAGCTCCAGCCACGCAGGTCCTCTCCTTGGTGCTCTTACATGCACAATATGCTCACACCTCAGGGCCTTTGTGCATGCTGTACCTCTTGCCTGAAACACCCTTCCACCAGATACCTGCCCAGTTCATTCTTTTACCTCTCTAGGTCATTAGCCATACCTGGCACATACTAGATGCTTAATTATTTCAATGACTGAAAAACCATCAATTAAATTGTTGTTCCCAATTTTGTGTTGCCCTTCCCTAGAGGACGATTATATGCCCTCACATTTTGCTAGTGACTTGCAAGACTTCCTTGTGGGATTACGAAGGAGGTATATATATGGATGATATACAGGTGTCTCTGTTTCTGTGTGTATATAGTTATGTTCAGAGATATACATTTAGGGGCGCCTGGGGGGCTCAGTTGGTTGAGCGTCCGACTTAAGCTCAGGTCATGATCTCACGGTTTGTGGGTTCGAGCCCTGTGTTGGGCTCTGTGCTGACAGCTAGCTCAGAGCCTAGAGCCTGCTTCGGATTCTGTGCCTCTCTCTCTCTCTGACCCTCCTCTGCTCGTGCTCTCTCTCTCTCTCAAAAATAAATAAAAAACATTTAAAAAATAAATACACATTTAAAGAACAATGGAGGGGCACCTGGGTGGCTCAGTCAGTTAAGTGTCTGACTTCAGCTCAGGTCATGATTTCACGGTTGTGGGTTAAAGCCCCGCATCAGGCTCTGTGCTGAACGCTTGCTCAGAGCCTGGAGCCTGCTTCGGATTCTGTGTCTCCTTCTCTCTGCCCCTCCTCCGCTCATGCTCTGTCTCACTCTGTCTCTCAAAAATAAATAAATGTAAAAAAAATAAAAAAAAAGAACAATGGAAGAATAAACCAAAAATTAATGAAAAAGGATTTATTTACTGGTGGTAGAGGAATCGAAGCTGAAAGAACAGGTATGGGGGGCACCTGGCTGGCTTAGGTGGAGAAGTGTGCAATTCTTGATGTAGGGGTCATGAGTTCAAGCCCCATGTAGGGTGTAGAGATTACTTACATAGATGTAAAAACTTAAAAAGAAAGAAAAGAAAGGACAGGGGTGGAAGGAGGACTTCTCTGAGTATACACTGACATCATATAAATGGCTTACACGATTTAAAATTTTTAAAGAATCTTATCAATTAGAAATAGTTTAATCTTAAATTAACATTCTTCATTAAAAATAATTTTCAGGGGGCGCCTGGGTGGCTCAGTCCGTGAAGTATCCAACTTTGGCTCAGATCATGATCTCGTGGTGTATGGGCTCGAGCCCCTCATCGGGCTCTGTGCTGACAGCTCAGAGCGTGGAGCCTGCTTCGGATTATCTATCTCCCCCTTTCTCTATGTCCCTCTTCCACTTGTGCTCTGTCTCTCTCTCAAAAATAAATAAATAAATGTTAAAAAAAACTTTTTAAAATAATTTTCAAATGTTTAGTAAAAAGAGAAATATAGGAAGGGACCTGTCCAAGGGCCTCCCTGAGGAGGCCTGTGGGGACTCTGATTGTCCTCACAGCATCGACCTCTTCAGGCAATGCCGCCCACCCACAGCACATCAGGAGGGGCGGCTGCCCGGCTCATGGCCCAACTCTGCCTCTGGCATATTGGGCAGAGCGGGTACCTGACCGTGGTTGGGCCCTTTGCAGCCCCCTCCAGGCTGATGTGGTTAGGAACAGAGAAGCTGGCGGACAGACACGCTGGGACCCGAGGACGGTGATGCTGTCCTTGCAAAGGCTGTAAGCTCTGGCAGCAGAAGGCCAGGAGCTAATTCTTTTGTAGCAAAGCTCTTCAAAGCTTTCTTGGATTCCAGAATCCTTGTTTTCCACAACTGCTTACAGTAAGTTATTTCTAGTGACAATGAAACAAGTCTTATTTGAAACATGATCTTTGCGAACATTTTAGATGCTTTCACTAGATGATTTCTTCTCCTTGTGCTTTTTTCTTTTGCCCTAGTTAAGATCATACCATATAGAATTTTTTAACATTATATCAAGATTAAAAGCAATGACCACTTCTGTTTTGACCAAAAGCCACTGGTAACTGGGACTATGTATCGGTCAGTTATCTCCATAAGAAAATTGTGCAACAAACCGCCCTTAAAATTCAGTGGCTGAAAATAATAGTCATCTCTCTCTTTTTTTAATGTTTATTTTTTGAGAGAGAGAGAGAGAGAGAGAGAGAGAGAGAGAGAGAGAGAGACAGAGTGCAAGCAGGGGATGGAGCAGAGAAAGAGGGAGACACAGAATCTGAAGCCAGCTCCAGGCTCTGGGCTGTCAGCACGGAGTCCAACACAGGAGCTCATGAGCCATGAGATCATGACCTGAGTGAGCCAAAGTTGGACGCTCAACTGACGGAGCCACCCAGGTGTCCCAACAATAGTCGCTTCTTCTGACATATGCCCACAGGTCAGCTGGGGGTTTGCTGAGCTAGGCTGGACTCAGCTGGGCCTCAGGCATCAGGAGAAGCAGATCCTGTCCCTTTCCTCCCATCCTCCTTAGAGCAGTGTGTCAGCCAAGTCTTGTTCTTGTCACGAACAATGGCAGAAGCACAAAAGGGTAAGTCCAGCCACATTAGCATATTCTGGACCTTTACTCACAGCAAACTGCTAACCTCCTATTTGCCAAAGCAAGTCGCATGCCTTAGTCCAAAGTCAGGGACAAGGAGAGATAATGTATATTAGTTATCCACTGCCATGTAAAAATTACCCCAAAATATAGTGGATTAAAACAAGCGTAGCAAACTTTTTCTATAAAGACCCAGATAGTAAATATTTTAATTTTTTTAATGTTCATTTTTGAGACAGAGACAGAGCATGAGTGGAGGAGGACCAGAGAGAATGGGTGACACAGAATCCAAAGTAGGCTCCAGGCTCTGAGGAGTCAGCCCAGAGCACGAAGCGGGTGTTGAACCCATGAACCGTGAAAACATGACATGAGCCGAAGTCAGACATTTAACCAACTGAGCCACCCAGGCGTCCCAATAGTAAATATTTTAGATTTGGTGGGCCACATGGTCTCTGCTGCGGCTACTTAATGCTGCTTTTATTATAGACAATAAGTAACGCATGGACCTGGCTGTTCCCATTAAGCTCTAGGGACAATGATATTTGAATTTGACATTTCACATGTCATACAATGTAATTCTTCTTTTGATTTTTTTAGCCATTTAAAAATGTAATAACTGTTCTGTTTGTGAGCCATACAAAACCAAACCAAAACAAAAAAGACAGCTAGCTAGATTAGGCCTCAAGGCTGTCATTTGCTTGCTGGGAGCCACACAGGCCTCTCTGGATGACCCGGTCACAGTAAGGAAATGGCAGACGTGCACGGCTCCTGCCATGAGAGGCGGAACTGGCATCTCCTTCTGCTACTACTGCTCACGTGACATGAAGCCTGTTGCTATTGATTAGACCTCACAATGTTCCAAATCAGGCCGATATTCCCCACACAATTATCCCATAAAAAAAAAAAGACATTTTCCTGCCCCTGCAGAAGGGATTTTGGATCAAATCGCTGCAGATGTTTGCCAAAGGCTCTCCTAATGAGCTTGCAGACCCAAAACAGAAGGGGGGCTGAGAACACGAGAGTTACAATGAACTCTGGCCTGGAGAAGAGGAGCCTAACTTACAGGTAAGAAACAGACACAGACCAGACATCAGTTGCCGCATATATTTTTGCTATTAGAGTCACAAATACCCTCCCCTTGTACTGACTTCAGCGATGAGGATGGATAAAAAATTAGAAACCCAGGTGCAAGGTCAACACACACAGGGCCCCATTATGCTTACATCAAGGAAAGGGCTTTCTCTAGCAACTTGTTGACAAACATTCTTTCTCTTATGGTCAATGAGCTAGATAAAATAACTCCCAGCCTATCTACATACAACTTAACCTATGTTTTAGTTTTAACATTACTAACTTAAATAATATGTATATTATCCTGTTTTTTACTAAAAACATCATGTTATTCTCTTGATTATAAAATTTACTTAACCTTACTGTCAGTGCATTACATGACTTGGTTATAACATGTTAATTAAAACAGAGTCATAATTATTGGCCAAAAACCAACCCGTACAAAATAATATAGGTTTGTTACTTTCTTACCCTTGGGGACTGATGCCAAGAATTGGAATGGTTCTACAAAAATACTTCTGTAAAACTTGTCTTTGTACACCGTTGATGGTTAAAACACCTTATCACTAAGAGTTAGAAACTGTAAACAATTCCTATTTTCTGATGTCATGTTATTGCTTACCCAATAAAAAAGGACGCCAAAGCAGACTGGACAGAGATGCCTGCCTGGTGACCAAGAAAGAGACTTGAGGCTCATCTCACTCTTTTTCATCAACACGACCCTGGACCTGCTGGACCTGGACTCCGGCAAGTGGCGCCCAGACAGGGACCTGAAGGTAAGCCCCTTCCCTTTCTCCTTTGAGTTTTCAGGATGGTTAGGACTCCACCCAGGGTGCTGCAGACCCCTCTGTAGAGAAAGGCAGGGTTAGAGTGGTGGATAGGTCAGAACGTGAGAAGCTTTGGGCCATAAAGTGTCTAAAGAAAGAGGACCCTTTATAGACATTATTAAGAGCATAGATCTTGAGAAGCTATGAGCCATACTGAGTCTAAAGAAAGAGGACTCTGTATAGATATAATATGATGTATGCCTTCAAAGAAGGGGGTCAAGACATTGCACCAGCAAGTTGCACAGTTTTTATATTTTGTACAGGAGCAATGTCCATGGTTCCCAGAGGAGGGAACTATTAATGCAGAAACTTGGAATAAAGTAGGAGATGAGATCAGACAGTATTATGCATCTTGGGGCCCAAAAGGCACCCATTGAGGCCTTTTCCTTGTGGACTCTTATAACAGAAACTTTAAATTACACCAGAGACAGCTCTAGAACAATTTTTAAGCCCACAGCCCACCAAAATGAGACTAAATTGGACTCCAAGGCTGTCCCTAATTCATCCACAACAAAAGCTTCAAATCTAACATCTAACAATTTGACATTCCCTGTTCAAACACTTGGGACTTTCCCTTTGGCCTCTAGGTCTTTCTCTTTAACTGGGTTGCTTACCCCATGCCATTTACAAAAGGGGCTAACCTTCGGGCTGCAATTAGGGAAGCAGAAAATGTAGGTTACATGGAATTAGCTAAAACCCTACAAGAAACAGTGCCTACTGAGGAAGATTTAACTTTCCCTGTACCTTCCAAAAATAGTAAGATTTTTAAATCAGGTTTTCCTTCAATGCCTCCTGCTGTCACCTTGCCTCTTCTGCCTTCCCCTCCCTCTCCTGTTTCTGCACCTACTTGGGTAGGTTCCAAAACTCCAAAGGTAAATCAGTTTATCACCTAAATTTTAAATGCACATGTACTTCTGTCTGGGGTATCAAGTGGAAGGCTGGACGCAGCACTACTTCCCACCCCAGGACTGCACCAAGACGTTGGTCGGGCCCTTCAGTAAACCTACAAACCTGTTTTGTGGCCACTTCTGTACCTGTTTTTTTCCTGTTGTCATTGTCATCTGTAGAAATTCTGTGAGAGGGAATGTAATAACCTCTGGTGTGTATGTGAGTGTGAATGTGCAACTTGGTCTAGCTCGCCTGCTGGGTTCGATACTGTGGCTCCATGGGTGGGCACCCTTAAGGTCCCAGAAAGCCTACAGAGTCTGAGTGGGCCCATCTGCGATTCTGAGATGAACGGCATACAGTCTATGACGGCATTGGAATAGTTTCCGATCGTAAGTCACAATGCTGAGACTGCTACGGCTAAGTGTCACCTAAGTTCCTTCGGGACACGGCCAGATGGGCATCTGACTGATCTCCTCATTAGAGGGGGCACCCCGACCCCTTTGTGTATCTTTGCAACACCGCCTCGCGAACATTATAGGATTGGGACTCTGCAGAGAAGGGGATATATTTTGTCCTAAGTGAGATAGGTTGTTTGGAAAGAAATAGCTTTGGGACAAAGTTTAAAGGCAAAGGAAACTTGTAGAGGGTTCATGAAGGGAAATCTTTAAAAATAAATTTTAAGTGTGCTCAAGATGAACTAAGGTTAAGATAAATAAAATTTTAAAAAACACCAATATAAGGTTAGAACATTGCTTTTCTCTCTGTTCAAAAGACAACATTTTCTTAAATTGTTGATCTATTCTTAATAAAACAATATAAAAAAAGGTTTTCTCTTTCATTTGCCAAGAAAACCAAAGCTTTGGGTTTCATCTTTATCAGGTCTTTAATTGCTTAGTTAAAACTTCTCAATGTTAAAGGAGCTAAGTTTTTCTAACACCTGTATAATGCTATACATTCCCCTTTAGGATCTTTTATTGCCACTTTAGTTAAATAAATAAAGCTTCAAAATTTGTGATCATCTGTAATTCTATTTAGGATATGCTTTATAACTTCCTAAGGTTTAAATAAACTTCTCAGGATTTAAATGGTAGAAGAAGTCTTTTGACAAATTAGGCCCTTTGATTTGGATACTAAGCTACTTTAAAAAGCATTGTCTACAATAGCAAACCTTAGGTTACATGGGTAAATGTTGTAACTGCCCAAATACAGAGACAATTCCTAAAATTTTAATGTTTTGGTATAAGGTCATTACTTAATATTCTGATTACTTGAAGTATTATGTGTCACAAAAATAACTAAATTTCTTTGTCAATTGCATCATCATAAACTCTCATCAGATCTTCAACAATGTCTCTTTCTGAGATTTTGTCATTTATAATTGTTCTTATTTTCTCACAAAGCATGTTTCTTCTTCAAAGAGATTTATCAAAAAGGACTTCTGAAACAAGTACAAGTATTTGGCATCTTTAAGATTCATACTGAAATGGGTAAAATTTTCCAGAACTAAAAAACTGCATTCAAACTGAACAAGAATTAAAAACATGGGACTAAATAAACCGAGGAAGATTATAGTTTTGTGACTCATTGGAAATATTGCTGTTTCTCTAATGTTTGTTTAAGATCTCTATGAAATACAAAAATATTATAAAGTATTCATTTGTAAACTGAGGCATTTATCTTTCCTCGCTACCTAAACCCTCTGAAATTCAAAAATGATTCTTTCTTTCATGGAAAGTACAATTGTTTGCATAAGTTCAATAAAAATCTGTCCATTTTGTAGCAGGACACCATTAAAAGTACTGGTTGTTTGACCAAGGCTTTGACTGGAATGTCCTATTTGAGAGTCAGGCATAGGCTCAGAGGTGACCTGACAGCTTTAAGGAATCAAGGTTAACTTTATGGAACGTGGAGCCATAAAGCCTCTTGGAAATGTTGCCTGGATACCTTGCTCACGGAGTTCCCAGCAGCCTCCCCAGGGGAGTAAAGAAGGTCACTTCCTGGCAGGTAGAAAAACCTCAACATATGTCGGGGACCTCATGAAGAAAAATCTGTCCAATTCAACAGGCATTGCAGTCCTGTCTGGAAAGTACATGGCTTGCATCTGGCCCGAAGAAGCTAATACTAAGAGTTCAACCTGGGGATTCCTTATAAAAGGTCCCAGCAAAGCGAACTTTAAAAAATCCTCCTAAATAATCACTATTCTTATCGAGCTTATGTAAATAATTACGCCAAGGTTAATAAGACTAGACTTGTTCCACAAATGCATTGGTTTCAATTTGGCTATCTCTGGAAATGGTGGGTTTTTAGAGAAAAAAAAACTATGTTTCAACAAAGCACCATTAAGGATGTTAAATTCTTAGTTCTAATTGTCTTTAAATGTTTGTTGTTTGCCTAAATTAGACAACTTAAAATAACCTTCAAAAAATTGTCACAGTATTTCATGTATACATGATCTTCTATGCTTATTATTTTGTGGAAATGATAATAAAACCCCATGGGTCCATCACTCTGGGGTTAAGTAGGCCAACTCAGAAGAACCCTCAGCTGGCGAAGTCATCCAGATCCAGTCAACCAGCTTAAACTGCCAAGAAAAACACTGGCCTTTAAGATCTCCAGCCCTGTACCAGCCACACCTTGGAAGCTGGATGGTCTACACACGGCAGAAACTTGAGGAATCGCCATCCTAATAAGATAGATTGTCCATACTCTTTGCCATCAAACTGACAGAAGTCACCCAAAAAGGCTTGGAAAACAGCACAAAAGGTTCTAGTTTGCACTCATCTTCTTCTTATGGATAGGATATTCTGTTGGTATTTGATTGTCCCTAATCTGGGCCCCATTTGTAAGAAAAGGGCCCTGTCTATAGAAGATTCTGTTAAATTAACCCTTCCCTGGTATGATGATTATAAATTACAAGTAATGCAAAAAAATTAATAATTTTCTTATCTCAACACAAGCATTTTGTTACAGAATTAATTTTGGGCATCACAGCAT
>NC_043715.1:58868062-58882350 GCF_006229205.1 Suricata suricatta
TATTGTCCGGCGCCATGGTCATATGAGGCCTAACAGTAATAAAGAATACATTTACAGGTTTATATAGTTGTTGGCAAAAGGCTTCAGGTCCTCCTTACTTGAGCCTCTCTCCACATGGCTACTTCTGTGTCCCCATAACATGACATCTGGCATCCTCCAGAATGAGAAGAGAGACTAACCATCAAGACTATAGCCACAGTGTCTTTTAAAATCTGCTCTTGGAAGGGATGTACCATCACTTCCACCACATTCTGTGAGTCACACAGACCAATCCTGGCACAGTGTGGGAGGAGGGATCCACAGGAAAGTGTGGATTCCAGGGGTGAGGAGTCACCAGAGGCCATCTTGGAAGCTGCCTACCATACCAGCATCTAATTTTCCTTCTACGTGATCTGTTGTGAAACATGGTCTGTGGGACCACAAAGTTCCATGGTCTGGATTTTGCTGATCAGATCCTCATGGTGCAATTTAGGATGTTTTCCTGTCATTTATATTCCCTGAAGTTTGCAGGCCAGGCTTCTTTCTTGCCTAGAGTCATTCCTGCCTTGGTGTTTTTGGTTACACCGCCCTCATGACCTGACATCTTCATGCTTCTCCTCCTCCACACAAGATTTCTTGAGGCCTGCAGCGTCCCTTAGATGAGCCTTCCCTAAGGACTGCAAGCTTCATGAATCTCTTATGTCTCTCAGCTGAACACCCAAATAATTCAGAAAGGAGAAAAGTAGGGGCCCATGACTGCCAGTGGACCCAGGTCACCATGCTGGAGGGATTAGAGTTCAAGACCATTGGAACCACAGAGTGTCAAAAATGATGTTCCTGGGGCATAAGAAGATTACTCTGATATCAGGGTGAGTCACAGAGCAGAGACTGGAGACAGCAGACTTAGACTGCTTCAGTAATCCGAGTATGAGGTATTAGGATCCAGACTCTTCATTCATAGTTCTGTTTAAGCCCATCCCCTCTGTTCATTTATGAACTCTATTCAGTTCCTACTCCATGCCAGGCAGCTTTGTGCCAGGGGCTGCATACTCTCTGAAAAATCTTCTTGTATACCAGTCATCATCACAAATCATGATAAGCATGGCAAGTGGAAAAAGCAAGAAATTGAAGAAAGAGGGAACAAAGGAGAAGGTATCTTAGATCATATGGACTGTATTACTTTCCTGTAGCTGCTATAACAAATCACCACAAACCCTGTGGTTTAAAATAATACAAATTTATTATCTTACAGCTCTGGAGGTCAGAAGTCTAAAATGGGTTAGTATTCCTTCTGAAGACTCTAGGGGAGAATCCATTTCCTTGCCTCGTCTAGCTTCTAGAAAACACTCACATTGTGTGCTTCGTGACCTTAAATCACCCCAATCTCTGATTTTGTCATCAAAAACCTTCTGATTTTGACTCTCTTGCATTCCTCTTACATTTCTGAGCACTCGTGATTACATTGGGGCCACCCACATGATCCAAGATGAACTATCCATCTCAAAATCCTTAATCACATCTACAAAGTCCCTTAGACTATGTGAGGTAACATGTTCTCAGGTTCTGCAGATTAGTTCATAGACATCTTTGGGAGACTATTTCTGAGCTCACTACACAGCTCAAGAAGTCCTCTCTGATGAAGTCAACTTTAATCTGACCTCTCAGATATGAGAAGGAGCCAGTATATAATAAGTTGGGGAAGAGCATTTTAGTAGAAAGAGAAGTCCTAGCAAAGGCTCTGAAGTGGGAAGAATATGGTGCAATCAAGAAACTGATGGCAGGCAGTGAGGCCAGAATGGATGGGTGAAGGAAAAGAGCAGAAGCACAAGAGTTAGATGCAATGAGGCTTCGATGTGCCAGGTCTTGTGGACCCTAATTAGGAGTCTAAGCTTCCTTCTAAACGCAATGGGAAGTCACCTGGGTTAGGGTTACCCTGGAGAGTGATAAAATTAGATTTATATCATTAGAAATGCATACTATGCTGTGTAGGAAAGATCTTCAGACATTTGGTCACTAACTTTGGAAATTTAGAAGCTGGAGGTTAATGATCTTGACTTGGAAGTCATCCACATACTGGTCAAGAGTGAAGTGGTGAGGAGTATGAGTGACCTCAGACAATTGACCAATAAATAGTCTTGGCTCTCCCATGCCAGATGCTGAGACTAAAAGAATAAACAAACAGATATGGTATTTGCCAGTATGCGTTTGTCATCATAGCGGAGGTGTATATTCTAGAAAAATATATAAATGATTAAGAACAATCATTGATTAAGTTTAAGTAGAAAAATGACACAATCCGGCTTATATGTTTGAAAGATTTTACCAGATGAGTATTGGGACAGAAGTTGAAACAAGACGGGCTGATAATTAGAGCACTACCTTAGTAGTTAAACTAACGAGTGCGGTGGCTCAGAGTAGGATGGGACTATGGAAACAAAAAGGAGACCAATTCAATGTATACTTAAGGTGGGCTCCAAAGTTGGTGACTGATTCAAAATGGATGGTGGAGGAGTTCAAGGACGTTCGCACAAGCAACTGGAATGGTGATGCTGTCCATTGGTAGAGAAAGGCTAGGATAAGAGCAAGTGGGGCATGTGGGATAAGTATTCAGTTTTGACAGGCTATAGTTGTAGGATAGAGATGCCCGAGAGTCAGGTGAATGTGTCCAAAGCTCAGAAAAGAATCTTGGATGAAGCTATAGAAGTGTGATTTATCAGGGCGCCTGGGTGGCTCAATCGGTTGACCATCTGGCTTTGGCTCAGGTCATGATCTCACAGTTCGTGGGTTCAAGCCCTGTGTCAGGCTCCATGCTGACATCTAGCTGAGAGCCTGGAGCCTGTCCTCAGATTCTGTGTCTCCCTCTCTCTCTAACCCTGCCCTGCTCACAATGTCTCTCTCTCTCTTTCTCTCAAAAATAAATAAAACATTAAAAAAGAAGAAGTATGATTTATCAACATTAAAAATATTGTTTGAGGGGTGCCTGGGTGGCTCAGTTGGTTAAGTGTCCAACTCTTTGATTTTTGGCTCAAGTCATGATCTCACTGTTCATGAGGTCAAGCCCTACATCAGTGCAGAGCCTGCTTGGTATTCTCTCTCTCTCTCTCTCTTTTGCTCTCGCTCTCGCTCTCTCTCTCCTTCTCTGCCCCTGTGCTCCTCCTGCTCTTTCTCAAGATAAATTAATAAACATTTTTGTAAAATGGCATTTGAATACAAGAGAATAAAAGAGCTCATACTGGCAGGAGACAAAAAAGGGCTCAGGACTAGTCCTCAAAGAACTGGGGGCCAGAAGAGCTTTTGAACAAGGAGGGGGAGGAGCGACCAATAGCCAAGACCGCCCTGTCTTTCCATCAGCCACCGCAGGGGCTGGGCTTGTTTTCCCCCCTCACGGGTCTGTCCCTCTTTGAAAGGCAGATTTGAAAACTAATCCACATGCTTCACTTAATCTCACTATTTTCTCTCCAGGAGTTTTTCTCTAAGCACTTAAAATTTTATCTTCTCCAGATCAGGAAAGTAGACTCAAAAGCTAAGAGTGAACCAGAAAGCAGAGTATTTCTCTTAGAAACACATGCTGTCCTGAAAATAGAAAGATTCACAAGAGATGAACTGTATCCCTCCATATTGGTCAGAGACCAGGAATATGAAGCCCACTTAAGGAGGCAGCAGCAGGAAAACCAAGGAAGATGTGTGGAACATATCAGGAAACACTGATTCAGGATAGAGGCTGTAAGAATAATGAATTTAGGGGAAAAGTTAATTAGAATGAAATGATTTTTCCACTCTGCAGTGACATTAGAGAAGTCATACTTAAGAAAGATTATATAAATGTAATGAATGTAGAGAAGTTTAAACAACACTCAACCCTTTTAACTCTGAAAAAACTCACCCAAGGGACAAACTTTACAAATGTGTTGAGTGTGGGAGAGTCTTCACTGATTAAGTACTGCCTTTCATAGGTTTCAGAACTCATACAGGACAAAAACCATATAAATGTATAAAACAAAGTGTCCTTTACCCAATGTAAACATATAAAACACAAATTATCCCTCACTCAGTATGAAAGAATTTATACTTAAGAGAAACTTTATATTTGCAGTGAATTCAGGAAATATTTTTCTTTTTTATGGTTTTTATTTATTTTTGAGAGAGAGAGAGAGCACAAGCAGGGGAGGGTCAGAGAGAGAGGGAGATACAGAATCTGAAGCAGGCTCCAGGCTCTAGGCTAGATGTCAGCACAGAGCCCGACATGGGGCTCGAGCCCACAAATCGCGAGGTCATGATCTGAACCGAAGCTGGTCACTCAACGGACTGAGCCACCCAGGTGCCCCAGGAAATATTTTTCAAAGAGGGACTGTTTCACGCAACACCTAAGAATTTATAAAGAAGGGAAACACTACAATGCAATTATTCAAGGGAAGTTTCATGCTTTTCTCCTTCCTTACTCGACATCACAGAATGCACACTGAAGAGAAATCTATGGATGCACTCATTGTGGGAGGGCTTTAAGCATTGCTCAGCACTAGGGCACCTTGGTGGCTCAGTCTGTTGAGCTTCTGACTTCAGCTCAGGTCATGATCTCATGTTCATGGGCTTGAGCCCTGCATTGGCTCTCTGGGGTCAGTGCAGAGCCCACTTTAGATCCCCTGTCCCTCCCTCTAAGCTTCCCCCACTAGTTTGTGCTCTCTCTCTCTCTCTGTCAAAAATAAATAAATATTTTTTTTAATTAAAACATTAACAAGTAAACATAGCTCAGCATTCATGTTGCCGTATCAGAGAACTCATACTGGGAAAACTCCTATATATGGAATGAGCACGCAAACCTTTCAGGAGGGGTTCTCACTATCTACAACACAAGAAGACTCATACTACAGAACACTGTGAATGGAGTCAATGTTGGCAGGCTTTCAACTATGGTTGTCACCTTATTACCTTATTTGACACTGGGAAATTCATAAAGATTTGAGAAACTTATTGAAAGTAATCAATATGGAAAAGCTATTCATCGAAATTCTATTTTATTTGACATCAGAAATCACAAAGGAGGCAGAATACACAAGGTATATTTGACCCATAAACAGGTTACCTGCATGTAGTGAGACTGCATTTGTGGTTCACTACAGTCATTGATAGGCACTATAAGCAGCTGTGTCCTACACAGCCCCTTGATTTGCCATAGAAACACCATTTAACGGGACTTAGGGGCTAGGCACGACGGAAAACGTCTCATAGGAATGACTGCCAAGGACAATAAAATGTAAAGGTTATAACAATACCTTATCAATCTTCTTATATCCTATATGAATTAGAAAACCATCAAATTTGAAGCATTATACAAAGATCATTTATCTTTTAGTATCTCAGGGCTCATCATATAGTATTTATAGTATTCATAGGGGAGAACTGAAGAAGAGGTAATCCAATTTTTCAGTTGCATAATGCAAATATGATCACTTCAAACAAATCGGAGAGCTTTATACTAACACACCAATATTTCACATGTGGCATTCTACTATTAACTTTAGGAAAGATATCATAAAGAGTAGTGTGAATCTTCACACTTCTAAAGGCATAGCCAGGATCCAGGAAGGATTAAAAAAGACATACCATAGGGGCTCCTGGGTGGCTCAGTTGGTTAAGTCTCCGACTTCAGCTCAGGTCATGATTTCACATTCGTAGGTTTGAGTCCCGCATCAGGTTCTGTGCTGACAGCTCAGACCCTCGAGTCAGCTTTGGATTCTGTGTCTCCCTGTCTCTCTGCCCCTCCCCCTTTCATGCTCTGTCTCTCTTTGTCTCAAAAAATAAATAAAACACTAAAAAAAAAAAGACACACCATAACCTGATGAAATGTCCATACCCCAAGGATAATGTACATCTCACAAATTTCGACCAAAATACCTTTAAAGTTGGGATCAGGAGGAAACCTCACCCATAGCTACCCAAAAAGCTATCTGGTGTGTTCTGGGGGAAAAGATGAAGAAGAAGGTCCCGCACATTAATTTTGAAGACCTTCCCCTCCCTCCCCCTTTATAAGAATCTCTTAAAATGCTGGCTTCCCTCCTAGACCCAAGGGAGAGATCCTGCTCCCCTGATGCCCCTCGGAACACCACCTTGCCTTTCCAGCACCGCCATCAGATCCTCTCCCAGGATCCCATCTCCTTGCTGTCTCCCCTGGATGTTGAGACTTCATTCAGTTCCAGACCTCTGCTGCTAGTAGCAGGCCCAGAAAAATCCAGTCTCAGCTCCTCTCAGAGTTGGCATGTGGCCTTATAATTCAACTTGAGAGGCCTATGTGGCAGAGGGGCCTCACCTAAGAAGAGTTGTTTGACAACTTCTACTGCTGTGTCACCCTCTTCATGGTGGAGAGCCCATCTCCCTCTACAGATGCCAAAATGTCAGCTACTCTCTTTACCAGCTTTTCTCACAGACAGGGAATAGACACAAGTGTCAATCCTGGCCAACGGGGTTTGAGGAAGTCTATGAGAAATAGGGTTGCTGGGGGAAAGATTTTCTCCCTTCTCTGTGCTATAGAGTAATGGCTCCCCAAATGCCCAATGCCTGGAAACTGTGAATGTGTTCCTTTACAGGGCAAATGTAATTAAGTTAAGGATCTTGAGATGGGGGACCATGCTGGATTACATGTAGTGGGCCCAATGTCATCACAATCATCTTTGTTTAAGAGGAGGCAGGAGAAGCAGATCCAAGAAAACAAAGTTGTCGGGAGCTGCCGGAGAAGAGATGTGCCTTGCACCAGAAGAGCTGCTGGAAGAAGAGATATGTGCCTCGACCTTGCAAGATCAGCAGCCCGCAGAGCAGAGCTGCATTGTTACTCCCAGCTCTGCAGAACTGTGTTATCACTCCCAACTCAGCAGAACTCCATCAGCACTCCCAGCTCAGTGGAGCTGCTTATCCGTTTCCCAGGCTCGGGGCCTGTAGGCTGCGCCTTCCTATCAGTTTCCCAGGCACTGTGCTATGCTGAATCTGCAGTTTTAGTTTCTCTCTTACCCTTACCCTTGTTTCTTAGCAACTAACTTACGTCAAGTTGCCCGTTTTCTGCCTTTAGAAGATGTGTGTGTTCTCTCAATAAACGGACTTGATCAGCAACTGCAGACTTGTCCCCTTGTCTCTCCTTGTTCCACTCACCCCTCCCCCACAGGAACCGTTCGTTGTGGGTCGCGGGCCGACTCACAAAGTGGTGATTGAAGCAGAGGCCAGAGTCAGACAGAGACTTGAAAATGGCACACTGCTGACTGTAGAGGGGGAGGAAGAGACCATGGGTCAAGAAATGCAGGCAGTCTCTAG
The DNA here is from genome assembly GCF_006229205.1 of Suricata suricatta. Taxonomy (NCBI): domain Eukaryota; kingdom Metazoa; phylum Chordata; class Mammalia; order Carnivora; family Herpestidae; genus Suricata; species Suricata suricatta. The sequence goes on from NC_043715.1 coordinate 58,875,338, forward strand.
AAGCTGGAAAGGACATGGAAATGGATTCTCCCCTAGAGCCTCTAGAAGGAATGCAACTCTGCCAAGGTCTTGATTTTAGCACATTAACCCATTTGACCTTCTGACTTCCAGGGCCGGGAGATGAGAAATTTGTGTTGTTTTAGGCCACAAAGCATGTGGTAATTTGTTACAGTGCCACGGGAAACAAATACGCTCCCTGAGGCCAATATCCTCAGTCAAATGTTGCACAGCTTCATGTAACGTGTGGAACAGTGGCAATCACTTTAAGACCATGAGGACACAAGCCGTGGAATAACCAAGGCAACACACTAAGGGGAGCTGAAAGAAAAGATGGATAGTACCTGGCTAAGGGTGATAGTCGAGCCCAAGAACCATCCCTGGAAGCCCTTTGCCTCTGAATTTCATGCAGTATCAGATAATGAATGAATATTCTGTTACTTGGTGGAAACCAAATCAAACTATACTGAACCAAACCAAACCAAACCAAACCAAACTCTTACACCATGACCCTTTCTTGGCCTCAACCAGCTTCTGCTTTCAAGTCGCTTGCTTAGTCATGCCGAGCTACTATTTAGGGACTCCTAGAAGTAGCCATCACAGGTAGCCAAGTTCCGCAGGCTCAGGCTGACCCTGACTCACTTGATTTAGAGCCAGTCCTCCGGAGGTGGACACCCCACAAAGAGCAGAGATCCACTGCAGTCGGGAGGAAGGGCCACGTCACCTCAGCACAGTCTCTGAAGCACGGGCAAGAAGGTGCAGAGAAGACAGGGAGACGTTTCAGGTATCCAAGGGTATGATGCTAAAGTGCAGAGTGGGACTGAGAGGGGGCGGCGGCTCCATCAAATTACACACACAGACACGGGTAATCTTCCCCTCATGTCCCTGTTTATGTAGGTGACATAAGAGTGTCTGAAACAAAGCACATCCTCTATCTAAAAAAATTGTGCCAACTTGCTGAGTCTCCAACCGTCATCATAAAATACTTCTGTGCTTATAACAGTATGCTATGGATGGCTTTGAAGTCTGAATTTTTTATTAAAAAATTAATATTTATTTATTATTTATTTAAGTTAAAAATTTTTTTTTATGTTTTTAAATTTATTTTTGAGAGACAGAGAGAGCGCGAGCAGGGGAGGGTCAGAGAGAGGGAGATACCGAATCTGAAGCAGGCTCCAGGCTCTGAGATGTGCTGTCAGCACAGAACCCGACGTGGGGCTCCAACCCACGAACCGTGAGATCATGACCTGAGCCGAAGCCGGACGCTTAACCAGCTGAGCCACCCAGGCGCCCCTAAAAATTTTTTTTAACATTTATTTATTTTTGAGAGACAGAGAGAGACAGATCATGAGCAGGGGAGGGTCAGATAGAGAGGGGCATATAGAATCAGAAGCAGGCTCCAGGCTCTGAGCTGTCAGCACAGAGCCCAACGCAGGGCTTGAACCCACAAACTGTGAGATCATAACCTGAGCCGAAGTCAGACCGACTGAGCCACCCAGGCACCCCTATGTCTATTTATTTCTGAGAAACAGAGAGACAGAGTGTGAACAAAGGGAGAGAGAGACACACACAGACTCTAAAGTAAACTCCAGGCTCCGAGCTGTCAGCGCAGAGCCCAATGTGGGTCTCAAATCTGACAAATTGTGAGATCAGGCCTTGAGCCGAGGTTGGATGCTTAACTGACTGAGACCCAGGAGCCCCTGAAGTCTAAATTTATTGGCAAAAAAGCAAAAAATGTTTTTGAAGTAATAGTTTCTGGGAACATTTCTCCTTGAGATGAGTTTGATTCCACCTTGATTGTTCTAGTGAAAAACTACAGTCAGTTCCTTCCCTCACATTTTGAAAAAGGAGGAAATACCGAATAAAGTCCAACAGCCAGGATTCCCAAGGGCCTTGCTGTAATCCTGCTTACTCTTGAACTGAGCCTAGTGACGGTTCCGGATTTAACAATTGGCCTTGCCATCTTGCAACATAATAAACACTTTTATTTATGCAAATTTAATTGTAATTATTCCCAGAAATGTATCTTCATGTAGGTGGCCTACATTTCCCAACAAAATAATCCCAGACATTTTATGTTTTTCTGATTCTATTGTGACAGAAGCCTTTTCAATATACTTGCTAGGATTAGAGATTTTGTGTGTACATATGTGTTGATTTATGTATCTTTATTTATTATTCTGCCTGGTTTATTGCAATCTTACTGATGTTTTAAAATTTCCAGTTGCGTTTTTTAGATGTGGTAACATCATGTTAATAAGTGCATCTTTATATTTCCTTTCCCAATAGTTACAGCAGTTAGATCTGTTTCATATCTTATTTGTGGTAACATAAACATCCAGGGATTTTTAATAATTTTTTAAATGTTTATTTATTTTTGAGAGAGAGCAAGCGAGCGAGCGAGCAGGGGAGGGAATGGGGAACAGTGGACCTGAAGTGGGCTCTGTGATGACAGCACACAGTCCGATGTGGGGTTCAAACTTACACACTGTGAGATCATGACTTGAGCCAAAGTCAGATGCTCAACCGACTGAGCCACTCAGGCGCCCCATTTTTAATTTGAGATTGTTAAGAACTGATATCCTTCTTTCATCTTGTATATATTTATCCATTCATAGTTGTTGATCAGAGGAAGACTTGAGAGAAAGACTCAAGAATAAAGATAGGGCTGACTTTCATCAGATAGGTAAAGATCAACTTCCCAAAGCAGAAAGACACATTGAAATGGGTTGTATTCAGGACCAGCAGTTAAGTGTGTGGCTGGCGTGTCTCTTGTCTGTGCCCTAGCGGCCAAAGTATGAAACATCCTCACACTGAAGACAGCAAGATGGAAAGGAGGTCAGTCCTGAGTGACACTATGGACAGCTTAACCAGTACCAGGAACCACCTACTTACCAGACTTATTTCTATGAGGAAATGGGTTCTTTTTAAAATTTACATTAGTTGGATTTTCCAATGTCCACAACCAATACAGTCCATGGAATATAAGGTGCAAGGGTACGAACTGGATTCTTCCAAGCCTGATTTACTGACTTGTCCGGAATTCTGCGGAGTTCTGCATTCCCTTTGAGACAGACCATCTTCTGGAAGCTGCCTGTGGCCTCTGTTTAGAACTCCGATTCTTCACCTTTCCTCCTTGTGCTACACCAAATCAGATTATCCAAAGGCCCATTTTCTGGGGAACAGTCATTCATTACTAGGAATTTATAAATTATTACTAATTTATAGGTCAAATGCTGATTTATTTCTGCTTCTCCAACTTAAAGTTCTCAAGGTCTGAGGAGTTCTGAGAAGTTTCCTAGAGACCATGGTTTTTGTTTTGTTGTCTTTTGCTTTTTGTTTTTAAGTAGGCTCCAAGGCCAACAAGGGGCTTGAACTCTCAACCCTGAGATCAAGAGTTACGTGCTCTACCACTAAGCCAGCCAGGCACCCCAATCTGTGTTTTAAAGCCAAAATGGTTGGCCTTTCTTTTCTTTGTTTTTATTTTTACTTTTTTGCAGTTTATTTATTTATTGAGAGAGAGTGGGGGAGGGACAGAGAGAGAGAGAGAGAGAGAGAGAGAGAGAGAGACAGAGACAGAGACAGAATCTGAAGCCAGCTCCAGGCTCTGAGCTGTCAGCACAGAGCCCGACCCGGGGCCCAAACTCATGAACTGCTGGATCATGACCGGAGCCGATGTCGGTTGCTTAAGTGACTGAGCCATCCAGCCGCCCCGCTTTTCTTCCTTTTTGAAATGACATTCATTTATTTATTGATTGATTTTTAAAAGTGTTTATTTATGAGAGAGAGACTGAGATAGAGACAGAGAGAGACAGTGAGCAGGGGAGGGGCACAAAGAGAGGGAGACACAGGATCTGAGCTGTCAGCGCAGACCCTGATGCAGGGCTTGAACCCACAAACAAGATCATGACCTGAGCTGATGTCAGACACTTAACCGACTTAGCCACCAGGTGAACGGACTTTTAAACGTGTGTTCCCCTTCACATGAAACAATCTGAGATGCTCTGTATGGTGAAAGAATAGACAATGGTGATTGGAGATCAAATTAGGTCCATGATTCAGTCTTAAGGCAGTTTTAGGATTCCATTGAATGGTACCAATTGCCAAAGTGATTTGGCCAGTGGACAGGTTTACATCTCTTATTTTTAGTCCTATATTCTTTAAATTAAATTAAATTAAATCTTTGACTATCTGGAATACATTGAAAGGAAAAGTACAAATTAAACTTTGCAATTGAATGGGGGTGACTGGGTGGCTCAGTTGGTTAAGTATCTGACTTTGGCTCAGGTCAAGATCTCATAGTATGTGGGTTCAAGGCCCACGTTAGATTTTGTGCTGACAGCTTGGAGCCTGGAACATGCTTTGGATTCTCTATCTCCCTTATCTCTGTCCCTCCCCCACTCACACTCTCTCTCTCAAAAATAAACAAACATAGGGGCGCCTGGGTAGCTCAGTCAGTTAAGTCTCCAATTTCTAGACTTCAGCTCAGGTCATGATCTCACAGCTCAAGGGCTCAAGCCCCGTGTCTGGCTCTGTGCTGAGAGCTCAGAGCGTGAAGTCTCCTTCTGATTCTGTGTCTCCCGTTCTCTCTCTGCCCTTCTCCCACTCGTGATCTCTCTCTCAAAAATGAAGATTAAAAAAATTTTTTAAACAAACATTTAAAAAAATTTAACTTTGCAATTGAATGAAACAAGTATTGCTAATCTAGACATTTTTACATATGATCCACAATGCCTTTTCTGCAACTCTAAATTCCAAAAGCTTCTGTAATGAAGTTTCTTCCTCTATTATGTATCTGCCAAATTTGCCAGAAATAACAAGAGTATTCACACATTTTCTCTAACCTCCTGTGACTTTTCATGTACTCTGCTCCAGACATGTATCTCTGGTCAGATGCTGACCCAGACCTGCACCAAGATGTTACATACTACGTGGTATATGTACCTTCCTGTCCTGCTAAGATGCAAACACTTGTGAATTCCAAAATAGTTCTGGCCCTCAAGGTTTTGAACAAGGGATTGGGGCCCTGTATGAAAACAGGTCGCATAACACTTTTTATATTTTACTTGCATAATAGTTAACACTTGCTCAGAAATGCTTTAACATGATCAAATCACACTAAGTAGCATTCTCAATTTGTTAAATGAGAAAAGGAATACAGAATTTATCATTATAATTTATATTTATTTTTAATGTGTATTTATTGTTGAGAGAGAGCACGAGCAGACGGAGGGCCAAGAGAGGGGAACAGAGGATCTGAAGTGGGTTCTACACTGAGATCGGTGAGCCCCATGTGGGGCTTGATGTGGGGCTCACGACCTGAGCTGAAGTCAGACACTCAACTGAATGAACCATCAGGTTCTCCATTAGTAGGTGTATTTCAAGTGGCTTTCATGAATAAATCCTCAAACATATACTTATTGAAAATCAGCTTTTAACCAAAAATCATGTTTTTATCCCATACCATATAAACAGAAACAAATAATTGAAAGAACTTCCAAGGGGACTTGCTTCCTTAAGCTGTTAAAGTCCTTCATCAAACTGGATGGTGAACCACTACAAGCATCCCCAGTCACATCCAAAACAGAGCAAAAATAACATGACTATTAATGCGGCTCTGTCACACTACCTAGAGCTATAACATTTTTTTGTTTGTTTTTTATTTATTTTTGAGAGACGGAAAGAGACAGCATAAGCAGGGGAGGGTCAGAGAGAGAGGGAGACACAGAATCCCAAGCAGTCTCCAGGCTCTGAGCTAGCTGTCAGCACCGAGCCTGACATGGGGCTTGAACCCACAAATCGTGAGATCATGACCTGAGCCAAAGGCAGACGCTTAATCGATTGAACCACCCAGGCGCCCCTAGAGCTATAACATTGATTTTTTTTTAAGTCAAAATATGGGAAAGGAAGAAGCCAAATTACGTATCAAAATGGAGATTGTATTTTATCTACAATAGCCATGAAAAATCTAAGATTTCTTTATACTAAGAGTATAACAGATATTTGTTCAGTCTCTCAGTAAATACTAACCAAAATCAAGACTGTCTTATTTCAACAAATACAATAACAATGTGCAGCCAGCAGGAAGATGCTCTCCACGGTGGCCATAAATATTAACTCCTGGGGGTACATGAGTGGTTCAGTCTATTGAGCATCCAACTCTTGATTTCAGCTCAGGATTTCCCAGGACTGTGGAATTGAGCTCCGTGTTGGGCTCTGCATGGAGTGTGGAGCTTGCTTAAGGTTCTCTCTTTCGCTAAATAAACAAATAAATAACAACTCCTGGAACAAGTCTGGCAGGCAGTGGACAGGACGACACAAAGGGAGGCACAGGGCTCCTAAAACCCGCTAGGAAGCTCCAAGAGGAAAGTCCACCAGGGCCTTGAAGGACCAAACTAATGCCATGACAGGCTTCAAATAAGCCTCAGAAACTAGAAGGCCTAAGTTTCTGTTTCCCCGGGTGTGACTCAGCAGCAACGGAAAGAAAAACAACCCACCTGCTGCCCAAGCAGATCCCACCACCAGCCTGAGCCAATCATTAAATGCCTGATATTTCCGCTGTTTTAGTGAGCCCGCTTAGTTTTAAGTTAGCCAATCACCCTGCGCCAAGCCAACCTCTGCCAATGCGCCAACCTCTGCCGATGTGCCACCCAATCATCTTGTAATCCCCGCCCCTCACGCCACCCTTCACCCCACCCCTCGCCCCTACTGTAATAAAAACCCTGCCCGACAGATGATCAGGGCTCTCAGCACGGATCCCCTGCGTTGGTGAGTTCTGAGAGACCGAGCTTAAGCCCGAATAAACGCCCTTTGCTTTTGCCTACGTGACTCGGACTCCTGGTTGTCCTTGCGGGAATCCATGATCTTGGCTAACATCCTGGGCCCAAGAATATTAGGAGCGCCCCAAGAACATTAGAGCCTGGACTCTGAAGAAGTCAGGACCACAGTCGGCCCTGGGATCTGAAGAGATGAGAAAACACCCGACACTGGACTCTGAGGAAGAAAAGAGACACTTA
>NC_043715.1:58882450-58977066 GCF_006229205.1 Suricata suricatta
CTTGTTTCTTAGTTATAAATCCCCACTTGATCTGCTCGTATTCAGAACTGAACCCAAGTCTATACTGGAGTGTGTCTTCCCGTGTAGCAATACTGTGGTGAATAAAATTTATATCCACCATTTTAGCTTATGTTTAGCTCTAGTTTTCTTTGTCAACCCACCCCCACACCGTTCTTAGGGTACAATTAACTCACAACTTGAGTGGACATTTAAATCTGACCCTTCTCCTCTCCCTACAACTGGAGGACACAGAGCCTCGCCAGCTGCACCTTCGCAGCAGGCCCACCCTCCCTTTCTCTCTAGACGCAGGCTGTCTCCAGCACACTTCCGGCCTTCCCCCTCCTGCCCCTTCTTCCTACCCTTAGATAAGGATCCACATTTAGCACCGCCCCCACTCACTTCCGTCCTTTCTCCCACAGCCTCTTCCCGGAATTTGAGTGGACTTTAGCTCCTTCCAGCTCCCCGCCCGCCCCTCCTCCTCTCCCAGAGCTTGGCTGGACGTTAGCTCCGCCCTCTATACCCTTCCCTCCTACCCAGTTCCTGCCCCCCCTCCTTTCTTCACGTTAGGTAGGAGTAGCAGTTAGCTCCAACCGTCTACGCTTCACGCCTTGTCCGTTCTTCCTCCTCCGCCCAGGGATGTAGTAATCCTTCCCGCCATTCTCCACCCAACTTTAATCTTCTTCCGGCCCACCCCCTCTGCTCACTTTCCCTCCCCCAACTTCCGGTCCTTCCCACGAGTAGTCGCCCTCGTGGTACAGTCCGATTCTGTCCTGGCCTGCGCCACTGCTTAGGAAAGTGTTGAGGCCCCAAGGCCTGGTGTATCCGACTCGAGCCCTCCTCCATTCAGCTGGACCACCAGGGTCGCTGGCGAGGACCCTCTTCCGGCCCGCGCGGGCTTCGCCTGCCATCCAGATGGCCGGCCGTCACCTGGGAGAGGGCGGGCGGGCGGGCGGGCACGCCGCAGTGGTGGCTGGGAGTTGTAGTCCGCCCCGCCCGCTGACGCATTTCGCCGCGGGCCGACAGTCGCCATTTGCGCCGCGCGCTGGGTGAGTGTGGCGCGAAATCTGGTCTCGTCGGGGGCGGGGGGGCTGTGCGGAGACGACCCGGGGCCACTCTTCGGAGTGTACCTCAGCCCTTCCCCGCCAAGCTCTGGAGCCCAAGGACGGTCTTGCCTGCTGTCTTCCTGCTGTGGGGCCGGAAGGGGCGGTGTGGTTGGAGACCCGGGGCCCAAAGGGAAGACAACTCCCTCCGGGCGCGGGGCTTAAGGTGGGCTGACCTGTTTCCGGGTGCTTGCGGACTAGTAACCCCCTCTAGATGAGAAAGGTATTGAGGACGGTCTCCTCTCCACTAGGAGGAAACCGGCTCCCCAGCCGTCGGGGAGTAGGTGGAGACGACCCCTTCAGCTCGTTTTTCTAGATGGCGGGTAGACCTGTCATTTCACGTTGATGAGGCCGCTTCTGGGCAAAGTGGGGGGGGAGGGGTCCCCTTCGCACAGACCTCATACCCTTCCCACTTCTCAAATTCGACCTTCTCAGGACTGCCTACTCCCACGAGGTACGTCGAGGAGAAGGAAGGTATGGCCACCGGGCTTCCAACGGCCTGGTTTCGTGTGAGTAGAGGCTTGAATTTCTGAGTGTACCCCGGAATCTGGGGGTGGGGGGTGGCCGGATGGTAGTGAGATGCCACCGTCCCTTGAGATGCCTTTAGGCTCCAAGAGCATCTTGGGGAGGATTGAGAGATTGGCTGGGCATGAGATACTTTGCTGAATGGAGGAACCGCAGGTTGCTTAGCTCTCCAAGGGAATGGTTAGAGTACAGGTCAGGTTCTGGGGGGTTCTAGTTTATCCTGTATATTGGGGATAGGTATTGACAGGTTTAAGTAGGGATTAGGCTCATATTTACATTTCAATAGCCACTTTGGCATCAAAGCTAGAGGGGAGGGAGCTCAATCACTAGGAGAAAACAAGAGAGATGGATGGATCCTTGACCTGTGAAGTAAAAGCAGCCTAGGTGGTGGGTGGGGGCTGAAGGCTTGGGTGTGAGGATTCAGCTCACAGAATTCCCTAAGAGGACGCATAGACGCCAATACCAGTATTGGAGTCTCCAAGGTAATAAGAAATGGAGAGATCTTCAGAGAAAGAAGAACCCTCTCTGGCCTCACATGTCCTCTCTGCTGTGACCTGAATAGGGTCAAGCTTGGGTTTGCTCAGATTCAGACAAACACAGAAACACAGGAGAGTCTGGAGTGCCCTCATGTGCTGGGTCAGCCTTCCCCCTCCTGTCAGCGTGAGTGATGACAGACCCTGGCTGAACAGAAACCTGTGGGTTTTAGGAACCAGTGACCTTTGAAGATGTGACCCTGGGTTTTACTTCAGACGAATGGGGACTGCTGGACCTCGAAAAGAAGTCCCTGTACAGGGAGGTGATGCTGGAGAACTACAGGAACCTGGTCTCAGTGGGTAAGGATGGCCTCCATATCAATAAAGATCTGCGCTTTGCAGCACGAATGTGGTGCCTCTGAAGTGTGTGTCTGCTTTGGCTCAGGCTGCAGGGATCAGAATGCAATTGTCAGGGTCCTGGGAGTCTGAGAGAGAGGGCTTTACTCTGTACCCGTAGGGAAAGAGCAACTTCACAAATAGGACTTCCGAAGCCGCCTAGTCTACCCCTGAGGCCTTGAGTTGCTAGGGAGGTAGGTCTGTCAGGAACGTTTCCAGCTACAGTAGTGGATGCTCACTTTTGTAACAAGAGTTCCAGAGGATGTGGGCACCCAGCATATCCACGTTCAAGGCATAAAGAAGGGGAATGGACAGTCCTGGCCAGTTCTCTTACAACACCTGCCATATTTAGGTTAAAAAAAAAATCCCTAAGGTCCCCAGCTGATAGACTTCCCTTTGTGTCTTGCTGACCACAACTGGGTCCCACTGCTACTTTTATTGGCAAGGCCGTCCAGGAAGGCAAGTAGCTGGCAAAGGGGATGGACTGCATTATCATCGCTGCTGTAGACCAGAAGTCATGCCCTCGCAGGGAAGAATTCAGGGACAGCATGTGCCCGGGAGGAATGCATTTTCTCCCGAACACAGACCCCCAAGCCCTGTCTCTTTTCCCTTGGGCAGAACATCAGCTTTCCAAGCCAGATGTGGTATCTCAGTTAGAGGAGGAGGAAGCGCTCTGTTCGGTGGAGAGAGGAATTCCTCAAGACACCTTTTCAGGTGAGATCCAGGCCCATGGGAATCCTGGCAGGGAATGGGCTGGTTAGTCAGAGCCTGGTGCCTTAGAAAACCGGGTGACGGGAAACCCCAGATGGGGTGCTCTGATGAGTAGCTCAGACATGCTGAATCAAACTGTTTTCCTCTGGTCCCAAGTCGTACTCCTTGGTTGAATGAGAACTTGCTACCAGTGGCCAGCTGACTGTTAGGGGCTCCCTCTCTTCTGCTATCCCTCCTTCATGTGATCACCAGGAACTGTTGCGTCTGGCCAGCCTTTTTATTTATAGATGTTCTCACGTATGTTTATGAATATATGCTTATGAGTTATGAGTCAGGGGTGTTCTACTGGATTCGAAAAGGCCTGTTGTATCCATTTTAACAGATGCTATGTAACCCACATTTGAAGTCTCCTCTTGATAGTGTTTCAAGTTGTTGCAAAAAACATGTTGCATACTTTTTTATTTTGCATATTCAAGTTGGATTTTTTGTTTTTTGCAGGTAGGATTTCTTGAAATAGAACTTTAGAATCAATCAAGATAGAAGCTAAAAATGTGGTAGCAACAGATTGCTCTCTAAAAAATACATATAGCTGCTCAGTTACATGAAAACTCCTTTTCCTCTTCATTGCCAGTGATTTTTAAGAATTTTTTTCAAAGTTGGCAGATCTGATAGTATGTTCAGTTTACACATATTTTTATAAGTTTATGGATGGTTTGTACTTTTGTGAGTTCATATACTTTCCGTTTGTTTTTTTTCTGGGAACACTATTAACTTTGGGTACTGATATTACAGCTATCCCAGACCAACAAACACTTTCTTGTAGTTAAAGTTTCTGTTTTTGTCTGATTGTTGCACTTATCGAGTTTCTTTGTGTGTATGGTATGGAGCATAAGTTCTTTCAACACATTTTCTGACTAGATTCTTCTACTTGTTGGAAACACTGTCTTTATTACAGATTAAATTCCCACGGTCCTCACTGGGCATAGGCCTTGGTCTTGGTCCCTTCTGCTTCATTGATCTTAGTCTGAGTACACATAGTGCTGTACGTATGGTAGTTTTATAACTCGGATAAATGATAGTACCTCATTATTTTTGAAAAACAAAAAACTCTGAACTGTTCTAAACCACCTAGTTTGTGAAATGAATGCTTACCATCAGTTTGTCAGGGGTTCAGTAAGAAAATCCTGTTAGAATGATTGGACTTAGAATTCTTGACGCAGAATTGGTCTGTCGAGTCGAGTTTTGGCACAAGTGTACAAAGAGGGATCTTGTTTCACTGTGTTATGTCAGGCCTTCTGGGTGCTGTTGGGCTCTCACTGTAGTTGCTGCTAATCTACTCAGATAAATCCTCTTTTGCAGTCTTGTGTAGTTGGTCCAGATAAATGCGTCATGCTGCTATATTCCCTTATTAGCTGTAAAAGCCTTACTAGAGTCTCATTAATTTTCTCAGTACAGTCATTTTACCAGCAAGTACAAAGGAGAAGGCAATCATATTAGTACATTTTTTACCATTGCCCAATTACATAATGACCTTCATCACAGGTGGTACTTCCAAAACCGAAGCTGAGAGTGTGAAGAGTGAGTGACCTAAATGGGAAAGCTTGACAGGCATGATGCTGGGCTGCGCTTTAAGTCCATTGTATCTGGATAAAGAAATAGTCATCTAGCTCTTTCTAATACATGAAAATCAGTAATAGCCCGTTTTCCTTCATAGCCTTCCAAGGTGATCACAGTGATTTTTTTCCTTTGAACAGTTAACACAGTGACATAATAAACGTGCCCTTGTAACATGCTGCTGGTATCCACTGATAGATCCATATTCATAAGTTAGGTTCGGGAGGTGGGTGGTTTTCCTTTTTGTGTTTATTTATCAGCTTTGTAAAGAAAACTATGGATGCTCTCCCTTCTGTTTTCTGTGTTCTAATGCAAATAACATTGGAACTCCCTGCTTCTGGTAGTATTCAGCTATGAAATCTGCACCTGGCCCCCATCTTTGGTGATTTCCTTCTGTTTGCCACAACAAACTGCCATCTCTGTGAATCTCTGCACCCTTTTTCTAGATTCCGTTTGATGAGTCAGCATTAGTGGTTTCTCTTTTCCATACTGAGTCATTCCTCTACATTGAAAACCTCTCTCCCACCCATTAGTGCAGGTCACTAAACTATGTATCACCTGGAAGGTCCCCAGCAACACAAGCACTTTGTATCCACCCTCCGTGGTGTCTTTACCCCCTGGCTGTTCCCCATAATCCAGCCTCCCAAAGTCTGGCCCTGTTTTGTGGCTCTGGTTGTGGCAGGTCTGTGTCTCATCCTCCCTGAAGCTCAAATCCCGTGTCCTGTGATGGCAAACCTTCCAGCCTTGCATTTCTAGATGATCCAGGAGTTCCCTGTGGCACCTGTGGTTGTGTGTCTTGGGGAGAGCTGGCTTGACAGGTGCCAGGAGACTCTGAGTTGATAACCCAGAGTGAGACCATGTGCAGAGCAGCTTATGAGGGCATTTTATTACAGCCTGGGCCCGAGGTGTGTGACTCACCTCTGTTCTGTCACAAAGAGTCCTTTACATGTTGTCCCTCCACTGCTTCCCCTCCTTACACCTTACAAATACTTGTGTCCCTTATAGTACACTGAACACTCTGGTGGTGAACCAAAGATCTAACATAAACCCTGACACTGTGGACTTTGCAGTCCAATAGATTATGGCCTCTACAAATAAGTTCCCTAGATGTAACTCTAAAGATACGCAGTGGTTAAGTCCTGAGAAGGAAAAGAATGTGGTGTAAAGGTTGGGGGGGATTAAGAAATTACTCTCGAGGAGGTGGTTTAAGGAGCACTGCAGGGGTGAGATTTAAGCCAATTCCCAAAGTAAGAGAATTCTACAGACCTACGAGAGCAGTGGTGAGGACAGCTTCCAAGTACAGAAACACCATTTGGGGTGACCATGAAGATGGGACAGGCTTGGCACAGTCCGGGAACTGTCAGGAGGTAACTGAGGTATGCTGACACACACGTTAGGTTTGGCAGGACACACAGCGCCTCCACTGTGAGGGAGTTTGGTTTTTATCAGGCAGGTGTGTGGTACAGCTGTTCAAGCTCACTCCAGGTGCTTAGGAAGAAAGAACTTAGTAGAGCAGAGATGTAAGTGGGGCAGGGAACTGTGGTAGTACTATCTAAGGAAGTGAGGCTGCATGGCCTGGGAGGGTTTGGGGAGAAGCTGGCATTGGGCTTCTCCCCATTTATAGTGGATTCACTGGGGCCAGGTGAGTAATGGCCAAAGGAAAGGAAGCTGCCAACAATCCCTCATGGGTGAAGGCCTCAGGGATTTCCTGTGGCTATTCTCTGTAATGTATGCATTTACCGCATACATTCTTTTTGTATATATCAACATCTAACTTTAAAAGAAGAAAAAAGGAGGGAAATTATTACTACTGAATTTTTGGGTTTAGTCAATAAGATGAGGAAATCTGGTAAAGGCAAAAACTTTTGAAGGGTAGAAATAGAAGTTTTGTTTTTACTTCTTTAATGTTTATTTCTGAAAGAGAGAGGGCGCACTTGCACATAAACAGGGGAGGGGCAGGGAGGGAACAGAGGATCCAAAGCAGGTTCTGTGCTGACAGCAGAGAGCCCCATATGGGACTTGAACTCACAAACCGGGAGATCATGACCTGAGTCAAAGTTGGATGCTTAACCAGCTGACCCGCCTTTTAAACAGTTTACATGGAACTCCCTAATAGCTTTTGCCTAGATTCAAGAGTTTGTGGAACTGTCACATCTTGCCTAGTTCTGTTAATGACCTACGAATGAGAAGGGACTAAAACACATCCAACTAGAGGTTTGTGAAGCCAGTTGAGTGCACCTCTCAGGACTAGAGAAGGAGGTCCCAGCAGTGCATAAAGACTTGGGAATCCTAGGTGTTTGGAATGGCGTGTTCTATTTACTGTTGGATGGACAACCATCTCCAGCAGTGGTCTGTCTCCCATCACTGGTATAGCTGTGCCTCTCCCTAACTAGGGGCATGGGTTTAAGTGGAAAGCTCAGCCTTTCCGAGGAAACTCATTATGTATGGCTCTCCAGCTCTCCCTGATAGCAAAAATGGCAGCACAGACACTGGTTGAAGTAGAAGGGAAACTGAGTAATAAGTGCTTAAGACAGAGCGCATTCATTTTTAAGAAGGTAGTGATTTGGGAAGATGCTGTGAAGGAATATGGATGATATTTGATGGCACTCAAACCTTTAGCCAACGCTCAGTGTCCTTTCAAGGAAGTATTGCCACTCTGTGTGGTTTAGTTAGAAAACTTGAGATAATGATCTAGATTTAATCAGTTGAAAAGCAATGGAGTGAAGACACTATATTGAAGGTCATGATTATAGGAAAGCCTGAAGGACATTTAACTTTTTCGATGTGTCTAGTAATGAAGCAGGAGAGATAAGCCATACAAATATGAATGTAGCAATAGTCAAGTGCAAACTTTAGTAGAAAAAAATAACTTCTATAAGGAGATTGTTTTTTGGGAGGAAGAAAAGAAAATCCTTTTCTAGATTTCATTCATTCTTTGTGTAGTCTGAGAGGACTCACATGGGCTACAAATCACACAGAGAGGATGTAGAAAACCAGCTGTTTTATACAAAGGATAATCGAGTCAAGAATAAGACTGAAGAAATGTGTTTAATGTGAGAAGGCCTGTTTTCAGCTCTGTCTTTAAGAAGGTTCACATGGGAGGAGACTAACATGCAAAGACCTTGAATGAAGGAACTCATTTTCATGACTTTTTTGACATGAGAACTCAGACAGGGAAGAAACCCCAGGAATATGATCATAGCAGGAAAGGCTTCTGGCCTAATTCACTGTGACTTGAGAAAACTCCTACTCGACTAAAAAAAGAAACTCAGTTGTATCAAATTTGGAAAAGTTCTTAGACCAAATAATTACCTCTAAGAACTCCAAAGCCAAGGGAATGTGACTGCTATGAAAAGATCTCTTTCATGCACAGCTCTCTTACTCAGCTTCACTGAAATACTGGAAAGCACCTGAGAATGTAATCGGGTCTTAAGAAGGCTTCAGGAGTCACAGAACCCATTGGCAAGAAGCCTTTCAGTAGGAGTCCTCATTGTGTTCAACATCAGAGGACTCCTATGAGAGCAGACACTCAATGTAATCTGTGCAGGCAAATCATTAGCCTTCACGCCCATCTTATCTGACAGAACGACAAAACAGAAAACATACACTGGAGAGAACCACACTGAATAATAAAAATGAAATGTCTCATCCTCTTTTTATACTAGGTAAATCACACAAGAGGCAAATTCTAAATAAAACTTTTATCACATAAGTATATAAATGTAGTAAAACAGGTCTTACAACTTTTTCAACTTGTTCTGTTATCTGACTGAACACCTAGAACAAATATTAAACGTAAGAGCAGGCTTCTTTACTTCGGTTTCCCATGTATATCCCCAGTTGCTAAGACAATGACTCCATCTCTAGCTCAGGAAACTCTTGAGTGAATAAATGGTTGAAGAAATTGTGAAAAAACAAGAGGATGTCTTCAAAGAGGAGACTATGAAGACAAGGCTAGGCTTTGAGACAGGGTAGTTAAGGGATGATAAGGGGCAATCTTGAGATATATAGCACTATTTAAGAACTCTGAAAGGCTCACATCCTGGGGCGTGGGTCAAGAGTTTAGAATCTTGAGTGACTATCAAAACATGTTTTGGCAGGAATCCAGCCTAACAGTGTGATAACATACTGTGCAACCTTTATTCAAGTATACCTTCTTTGTGACCTTCCACATATTTGCTCATTAGGACCCATGTAATCTTGCTCCTTTTATCTGGAAACCACTCTGGTTGGTGTCCAAATGTAATACCTGGGGTAATTTCAAGACCTGAAAATGCCTTCGCTATTAAAAATAAGAAGGAAAGCAAATGGACTACACATTTCACTCAAAATCCCAAGGAAAGAGAAAAGATAAATACAATACAAATAAATGGATCAAATGGAGAAGAAAAAAAGAACCCAAGAACTAATTTTCTGCAAAGACAAAAATTCAAAACCAACTTTGATTAAATGGAGAATAAATAAAAGGCAAGCTAAAGCTTATATAGGGAAAAATACTACATACATATTCAGCAACACATGTAGTTCTCATTGTAGAACTTTGTACAACTGTAACAATGCATGAGCCAGCTTTATGTACTGATATGAACGTCTCCCAAGATATGTGTATTTCTTAAATATGTATCTTTGAAACCTATAAAGATACACAGATGCACATATCATTTTTTAAAAAGGTACACAAAAGTGCAAACATATGTCAGCTGGTAATCACTGAATGTAGAAACTCAGGCTGTGACGGCCTCCTGAGAAGGAAGTGGGGTAGGAGGGTAACTTTCCATTTGTAGAAATGTTGCCCATGCCTATGCTGATAAATGTAAGTGGGTATCTCCTTCCTGCTGTGTTACCAGTTCCTGACACAGCCTGGGTGCCCACTAATTATTTGCTGAGTGCAGGAATGAACAAACAACAAAATGGGAAGACTTCTGAGAAAGTAGAAGGTTGTCAAAATTGGTCCCATGAAAAATGTTAAAATTAACTTTTTAAGAACAAAGTGGCCAGCTAGTTATTACTGACCTGGGCATGAATATCTTCCAACTTCCTGTTAAAAGTCTATTTCCATGGAACACGAATGACAGGATAAAGGCTGGAATGTTGACAGAGTCTGCAAAGTATACATAGCATTGTTTTCAATAAAGCACAAAATGAGAAAAATTTTAAAAAGGAAATATTTATAGCTCATAACCAGCACCTTAAACTAATCCTCTGAAATAGTTAAAATAGAGTTCATCAATGTGATAAATAACAAAATAATAAAGACTAGAAGCCTTGGCTTGTATGAGGAATACCCAGTTTAACACAAAGATACTAATAGGTTTTTTGAAATGGAACCTAAGAATAAAATAATTAGGAATTGTTTTTTGTTGTTTTGTTCTGAGTTTATTTTGAGAGAGAAAGTGTGAACTGGGGAGGGGCAGAGGGTGCGGGAGAAAGAATCCCAAGCAGGCCCCACACTTGAAGCCATGAACACGAGCTGAAACCGAGTTGGATGCTTACCTGACAGCCACCCAGGCACCCCGAAATAATTAGGAATTGTTTTTTGTTGTTGTGTTCTGAGTTTATTTTGAGAGAGAGCACGTGAACTGGGGAGGGGCAGAGGGTGGGGGAGAAAGAATCCCAAGCAGGCCCCACACGTGAAGCCACGAATGTGAGCCCAAATCAAGAGTTGGATGCTTACCTGACCGAGCCACCCAGGCACCCCGAAATGAGTAGGAATTGTTAAGGAAAAAATTATTAAGGAATTTCTATTTGAGAAAAAGAAAAAGTGGATGTAAAGTAAAAGCAGTACCTTCGAGGGCTGAGAAAGTCTAGAAGGTAATGAATTCCTTTTCTTGACTGAAGTCCTACACCATCATTCCAGCCAACAGCCTCTAGGGGAGTGTGGCTGAAGCCACTATACCAGGGGAAGCAGAAATTCAGGTCTCTGACCCAGCTGGTCTGGGAACAGGCAGGAGTATAAACCCGGCGCCCTGTTACCCTGTGGCCTGCCCTCCCCGCTACTGCTCAGGCTCTCAAGGCGAAGGGAACTTTTTAGCAGTAGCAGTCCTCCCGTGAGCGGGTGGGACACAAATTCCAGTGAAATTTCCTGTAATTGACAGAAATACAGGAAAATCCAGACAGCTAAAAAACCCAAGTCACTTTTTGCGGCTTTGTTGAATCAATATTTCTTGAGCACCTGCAAAAATGCCACAACCCGTTGAGGGGTGGGTCACAGTATTGAACGCGGTGGTAAGGCCCCTGTCTCATCAATGGGCCTACATTCATTTCAGAGCAGCCACTAACCCGTGGCTGATTAAGCTTTTAAACAGACTAAAATGAATTTAACCAATTCAGTTCCTTAGTCACACTGGCCACCTTTTAGATGTCAGCTGTAGCTAATGGCTACTATGCTGGACAGTATAGTTCTAGAACATTTCCTGAGAGCTCTATTGGGCAGTGCTGCTATAGAAAAGGTAGAGAGGTGATAATTAAAACATCCTTTGAGATGGCAGTCAGCGCTGTGAAGTACAGTGAAACAACAGAATATGCTAGCAGGAGTCATGGGTGGGCCGTACTAGTTGAGAAATGGGCAGGAAGACAGTTCTGAGGAGGTGCCACTTGAGCTAAGAGCTGGATGGGGAAGGTATCAGGTGAAGATGTTCAGAAAGACTAACAAGCAGGGCTATGGCAGGACAAAGCCTTCTAGAGCAGGCACACTCTGGCACGTTTGAGGGAAACTAAGATAGTGGCTATCGGAAGCACCCTTTGTTGTAAAGGGCATAAAACAGGGCTTAGATCCCAGCTGCTGTGTTCCCCAGTGCGGCCTTGGACAGAGCTCCTAGGCTCTCCCAGTATGGACTTCCTTTGTAAAAGGAATGGATGCTATTGCTTACTGGGACTATGGTGTGTAAAGCCCCGGTCTTAGGAGGCCTTCATACAACTAACCACCGTTATTCAGAGACTTTGATGTTAAGATGATCATCAGCACCTTTGGGAGATCGTCCTCTGGGCCTGACTTTAGGGTTTCTGATGTACGAGAACCAACTGACATCCTTAGCAGTCCAGTGGGGTGAACCGGCAATGCCGTGAGGTGCCCCGCAGAGCTGACGAGTAAGTGATGAGGAGAGGTGGGGAAAGCGTGTAGAGCTGGAGGCGTTCTGGACAAGGAGAAAAAGGCACAAGAGAGTGTGCACAGGGATGAGGGGAGCTGAGGGGAGCACTCCTGCCCCCTACAAGTTCTTGAAAGGTTATTGTTACTAGTTACTATTCTATTTGTGGACTGGCAGACCCAGTCTACCTGGTTAGTCAGCGTTCACTGTGGAACTCTACGCACTGACAGTGATGGCTTACCCTGGAAGGGAAGCAGCGGAACGGGAAGGAAACTGTAAGAGGAGGAAGAACTCATCCTCCATCAGCCTTTCCGACATGCTATTCCTGGCTTTATGCAACCTAATCACTTAAAAAGAGGAAACTAAGGCCCAGAAGGATTAAGCCCTTTCCCAGAGGCTGGGTGAGTTTGTAGAACAACCTACCAAATAGATAGTTGTAAGTAAGGGCACTAAATTGCTAAAATTCCACACACCCACCTACCCGCCCCTTGTCATTCAGTTGGACTGAACACCAGTACCTGGGGTGCTTGGGGTGCTCAGTTGGATAATCGTCCCATTCTTGATTCCGGCTCGGGTCGTGATCTCATGGTTCTGTGAGTTCCAGCCCCATATTGGGGGATCAGAGCCTGCTTGGATTCTTCTCTCCCTCTTTCCTTGCTCGTGCTCGCTCAAAGATTTTAAAAAAGAAAAAATCAGTTCTTGGAGCTGCAGTTGGTAGATTATTTTGTGCAGCCCCACACAGATGAGTGGGTCAGTCGGCCCCAGTGAGTTGAGGATCCGGTTTCCACTCTGCCAGCCGGTAAACTTAAGAGCTTACATTTTCTCTGTGAAGTAGGGTGAATACTTTCCTGACAATGCAGGAGGGGTTATTTAGAGGGCTTGGAGGACGGTCCAGAGGACCAGAGATTTTGAGGACTGCAGTGCCTAGAACGACACTTACCCACCAGCTTGCAGGCTTTGGCCCATCTCATCGACTGCATAGCACCCAGTAGGAGGTTTACGATAACCATGCGGAAAATGTGCTGCCCTGAATGGCTGCTACTGCAGGGAGAGCCAGGCTGCAGATCCTCCCTGAGCTCCCAGCACGACAAGGATGGGCAGAGTTCCCCACATCCAAACTAGACAGGCCCTAAATTTAAAACGGTTAAGAGTTAACATTTTTTAATGAGCATTCAATTCAAGGTTTTGAGAAATTGCCCTGGTGTCCTCCAAAGATAAGAGAAGGGAAAAAAACACATGATCAAGACTAAAGGAGAAAGAAGTAAATTAGACATGGAGAGGGAAAAGGAGTAGAATAAAAAGAACCTACAGTTAATTTTTTTAAGGGATAAAGTACAAAGTAATCCTGTGATTAACCAAGGAGTATAAAATGAAAGTTTTAGAAATTAGAAAGCTGTGAAGGGTTGTGGAGAATGAACATTTTAAGTGTTAAGCGTATTACTCAGAATGGTGCTTGTGGCCCAGCAAGGAGCCGCTCCGGAGAGCTACCCTCCACTTCCTGCCCACTAATATCCCTTAACCTGGGCACTTTCCAAGCCCAGCCCTGCTGGGCATCCTGGAAATTGTCATGCTTGGCTTCCTGAGTTATTCTCAGGGCAATTTGAGGCTCTGAGAACACTAACTGTAAGGGGGGAAATGAATTTTGCTTTTAAATCAAGAATTTGGAGGGGGGAAATGAACCCTCAGAAGCCTTAGTAAACAGGAAGGTAATTAAATCCTGAAGACAAGGGTAGATATAAATGAGTTGGGAAAGGCAAGTCCCCAAATAAAACTCATAGAAAATTTGTTTAGGTGAGGCAGAAATGGGAGATCAACGCTGTAGTTATTTTCATCAAGGGAATAAAAATCTCTTTAAGCCTTGGACTCTTGACCTTACAATGATGAATTCGAGCCCCACCTTGGGTGGGGATTGCAGTCTTTTTAAAAAAATCTGTTTTAAAAAGGGGGGGGGGTGCGCCTGGGTGGCTCATTCGGTTAAGCGGCCGACTTCGGCTTGGGTCTTGATCTCACAGTCCGTGGGTTCGAGCCCCGCGTCTGGCTCTGTGCTGACAGCTCAGCCTGGAGCCTGCTTCCGATTCTGTGTCTCCCTCTCTCTCTGTCCCTCCCCTGTTCACGCTCTGTCTCTCTCTCTCTCTCGCTCTCAAAAATAAACAAACATAAAAAAAAAAAAAAAAGGCTAGGAAAGGAGTGACTGGCGATGGCCGAGATGAAACGCGCGGCGCAGAGCGTGTTTTGCAACCCCGAGCGCCCGAGGCCCGTCCGGGGCAGCGGGCCCGGCCCCACCCACGCTGGTGACTCCTGACCTCGAGCTGACTCACTTCTCGGGGAGCGCGCCAGCAATTTCCAACACCAGTTAGGTCGGTGAAACCAGTAAGCCGAGGAAAGGACAGACGAGCCAAGGCTCGTTCCCTACGAGAACGGGGAGGAATTTAGAGTTGGGGACCCGAAAATGGATCAGGAATCCGGGCGCTCGCTGCCTTAGGGGAAGCGACCGCGCGCCTCAGCCCTGCGCCTCTACAAAGGGAAACGAACTTGCGGACCGGGAAGGTGAGTGTGTAAGTTCCAGCTGGGCCGGCGCCGTCCCAGGGTGCGTTCACCGTCGCGGGGTAGGGGGGGGGGGAGCGGGGAAGGGGACGAGACCGCAGGCGGCAGAGGCCGAGAGCCCAGCAACTCGCCGAGGGCTGGCCGTGCGTCCGGTCAGGGTTTGGATCGGACCCAGAGCCTCAACATGGCGACTCCGGAAGTGCACGCCGCGAAGGGCCGTGGGAGTTGTAGTAGCCGGGCGTCTGACGCACTTCCGGCTCGGGGGATCGGGGCGTGGCTGTGGGGATGTGGGCGGGTCGTTCCATTTATCCTGTGGGGGACTTGAGAGGTCAGCTTCCTGAACGCAAGCGGAAGAGTGTGCTTGTGGCTGCGACCTCCGCCACCGCCGCCTTCCCAGATGCTGCGGTGCTGGCAGCCCGGCTGCGCCGCCGGGCGCCGCTTAACGGTGCAGGTGGAGCGCAGCAGCCGCTGTTCTTCCGGTCTTTCCGAGTTTGTGTGTTTGCTTAAACAACACGACTGCAGTCCCTCGACACTAGCAATTTCCTGGCTGCGCTGTTTTACTTCACGTGACAGGAACTTTCCTGCGTTGTAATGATCATCACACTAAAACCAACGTAATTTTTAATCCGTACCTGGTTTTCTTGAGCGGTGCTTTAGCACTGCCTGTTTTCCAGTTTGCTCCGTCCTACACCCCTGCTTAGGAAATGTGTGTAGTGGAAAAAAGACCACCCAAATGAGGACATGGGGAGGCTGTCTACTCAACCCACTGTAGCAGGGCGTCCGCCACCACTCCTAGTGTTTGGTTGAGACTGAAGGGGAGGAAGGCGGAGGGAGATTTAGAGCGAAAAAGGGAAGTTTCTGACTGGAGGTTATTGACTTGGGGGTGAAAAAGAGAAACTGCCCGTTAAACAAGACCTGAGGTTGTGGGTCAGAGCTCTCTTGTCAAACGGGATTTGGTCCTTGTCTCCAGATACTCTTCTCCTGGTGTCCCTACCTCAGTCTTCCCCTTCAGATAGCCCCCTGAACACGAGTAGATTGACCTGCTGAAAGTCCCTGGGCATTGCCCTGACATTCGTTGCTAAGGCGTTGAGTTCATGCTAGAAGTTCCTTGCAGGTAGAGTTGTGCTAATCAGGTATATTCAAAACAGCAAGTGTGAGCGGGCACATTTGCTCTTGACGTCAGTGGGGGCATTTCTGTTTTTATAAACCAACATAAACCTAGTTGGAAGTTAATCGTAATCAGTGGTTATTTACATTTTCCTATTTACTTTTCTTTTCCTTTTTTTAATGTTTACTTACTTTTGAGAGAGCGCGCTTGAGCAAGCTGGGAAGGGGCAGAGAGAGGGGGACACAGAATCTGAAGCTTGCTCCAAGCTGTCAGCACAGAGACGTGGGGGGCTTGAACCCACAAACCGTGAGATCGTGATCTGAGCCAATCAGATACTTAACCAACTGAGCCACCCAGGTGCCCCTCTATTTACCTTTTTAAAGCTTTCACATCATTTAGAATTAGCATTTCTTAGGGCGCCTGGGTGGCTCAGTCGGTTGGATGTCCGACTTCGGCTCAGGTCATGATCCCCCCTGTTTGTGAGTTCCAGCCCTGGGTTTGAGCCTGGTGTCGTGGTCTCTCAGCTATGCTGACAGCTTGGAGCCTGGAGCTGGCTTTGGATTCTGTATCTCCCTCTCACTCTCTGCCCCTCCCCGACTCATGCTCTGCTCTCTCTCAAAAATAAACATTTTAAAAAAGATTTTTAGTAATAAAAAAACATTTCTTGTTAAGAGTTGTAGAGTGCTTTCTTATTTTCTGTTGGTTTGTGCCCCCTCTTTAGCATTTCAGGGCCATGTTAGACCTGGTCATCTTCTGGATGGCCCCCAAGGAGGCAGGATCAGATTCTATTCCCTGTACAGGCCTGTAGAGCATCACAGGTCTCTTCTTAGGCCTCCTTGCCTCCTGCTTCACTTACCTGCTCTCATACTGAGATATAATTTACACACTATAAAGTTCACCCTTTGAGAGTGTACAGTTCAGTGGTTTTTACTATATTTCACAAGGTTGTGTAGCCATCACTACAGTCTAATTTCAGAACATCTTCATCACTTCCCGAAAAAACTTCAGTTTTATTAGTCAACACCCACCTAATTGCTTCAATTCCCTACTTCCTGGAAACCTTGAATCTACTGTTTCAGTATAGTCATCTGTTTTGGACATTTCATATAAAAGGAATCTTACAATAGGCAGCCTTTGGTGTCTGGCTGCTTCCACTCAGCATAATGTTGTCGAGGTTTAGCCATGCTGTGGCACATGTAACTACTTGATTCTATGGCCAAATAATTCCAATCTGTGGATAGTCCATATTTTGTTTATCCATCCTTACTTTGATGGACTTTTGAGTTGTTTCTCTTTTTGGCTCTTATGAATTATGCTGCTGTGAAAATTCCTGTACAAGTTTTTGTGTTGGCCTGTATTTTCATTTCTCTTGGATGTATATCTAGGAGAGTTCCTGGATTATAATTCTGTGTTGGACTTTTTGGGCACCTGCCAGGCTGTTTCACAGAACGGTGCAGCATCCTGTGTTCCCACCAACAGCCATTTTTCCGCATCCTTGCCAATAGTTACCACCCATCTTTAATAATAGCCATCTTAGTATGAAGTAGTATCTCATGATATGACCTTTAAGTTCTTTCAGTGATCTCTACACCTAACATGGGGCTCAGACTCACGACCCCAAGATCAAGGGTCACATGGTCTTCTGACCGAGTCAGCCAGGCACCCTTGGCAGGAGTTTTGATTTACATCTCCCTGGTGGCAAATAGTGTGGCCCATCTTTTCATGTGCTCGTTGGCCATCTCTTTGGCTGTGCTTTTGCCTTACAGAGTGTCTTGCAGTTCAGTTGGACCCTCAGTTGGCTTCTCTTCCTGCTTGGAATCCCCTGATGAAGATCGAAGTCGTTGAAGTCCTCACACTGAACCAAGAGATAGCCCGTCCCCGCAATGCCCAGATCCGGGCTCTCTATGCTGAAGATGAGGGCCTGAGCCCAGAAGTACTAGCGGAGCCTGCTCAGCAGCCAGGAAAGCATCCAGCTGACCCTGAGGCTGCACGCCAGAAGTTCCGGGGGTTCTGCTTTGAGGAGGTGGCGGGGCCCCGTGAGGCCCTGGCCCGGCTGCGTGAGCTGTGCCACCAGTGGCTGCGGCCCGAAGTGCACTCCAAGGAGCAGATGTTGGAGCTGCTGGTGCTGGAGCAGTTCTTGGGTGCGCTGCCCAGGAAGCTCCGGATGTGGGTGGAGTCACAGCACCCAGAGGACTGTCAGGAGGCAGTGGCCCTGGTCGAGGATGTAACCTGGATATCTGAGGAGGACGGTAAGTGCAGTGGCGGGGGGAGAGGGACACTTGTGTGGGTGCGTCTTGGAGGGTGGGGGAGGAAGAACTCAGGCTTCCTCAGAAGGGACGGGGAAGGGTCATGCCCTCTTCATCTAGGCCAAGGGCATCTGTGTCCCCAGTGTGTTCCTGAGTCAGAGCTTCAGTGGTTCCTTGCTGAAGCACCTACCATTGCCCCCAGGTTAAGGGATCTGAGAATGGCCTATCCTTGGACCCATCTATGGAAATGGAATGTCTCAGGCTGCCCCTCACAGCTACTGAAACCACTGGCAGGGCCTGGGACTGCACTCTTCAACCAGCCCTCCGCACGCTTGTGATAGAAGCTAAGGGATAAAACCATTCACCTTTGGGGCACCTGGGTGGCTCAGTCAGTTGGGCATTTGATTTTGGCTCAGGTCATGATTTCACAGTTCATGGGTTCGAGCCCCGTGTCAGGCTCTGGGCCGACAGCTCAGAGGCTGAGGCCTGTTTCCAACTCTGTGTCCCTCTGTCTCTGTCTCTCCCCTGCTCTTGATCTGTCTCTGTCTTTAAAAAATAAATAAATGTTAAAAAAAATTTTTTTTAAATCCTTCACTTTCATCCTTTGGGAATCCTGCTGTGCTACAATCCAATAGAAAACAAGATTTTAGGTACATAGGCATATTCCCTGAATGCCTCCTTTTAGATTCTTTTGTAATATTTATTTATGAGAAAGAGGAGGCACATAGAGAGGGAGGCACAGAACCTGAAGCAGGCTCCAGGCCCCGAGCTGTCAGCACAGAGCCTGATGCAGGGCTTGAGCCCACAAACCATGAGATCATGACCTGAGCTGAAGTTGGATGCTTAACTGACTGAGCCACCTGGGTGCCCCAAAACTTGATTTTTTTAAGTATTATCTGCACACAATGTGGGGCTCAAATTTACAGCCCCAAGGTCAAGAGTCTCATGCTCTACCAGCTCAGCCAGCCAGGTGCTCCTCCCAGAGTAAGGGTTGTGAATAAAGTGGTGACCAGGACAGACAGGATTCATAGACTCATGAGCTCAACAAGTCTTAGACCCGGCAGGAATGGTGGGAATTTGACAAATGAATATTCGTTTGACAGTGATGGGGTTGAGAAGAACCCAAGGGTGCTGGTGGGGCTTCTGGAGGTGAGTTGCTTGCAGCCGACACCTGGTGTGGAGTGGAATTCAGAAGGGGGCGGGAAGGATGGGCACCGCCTACGAAGGCCCAAAGTGGGACAACGCCAGTATATTAAAAAATCCAAGAGAAATTGGGTGGCCTGTGGTAGAAGGGAGCAGGGGACAGGGCTGGCAGGGCCCTTGAAAGGGTTTTCGTGTTGTCTTAAAGCAATGGGAACCGGTCCCTGAGCCCTAGGGGCATGTGGCATCGTCGGACTGAGCAAAGATTTTCCAGGTTGGGGCCACCCAGGTGGCTCAGAGGGTCAGAGCTTCCGACTTGATCTCAGCTCAGGACATGATCTCATGGTTCGTGAGTTCAAGCCCTGCTTGGGATTGTCTCTCCTTCTCTCTGCCCCTCACCTGCTTATGATCTTGTGCTTTCTTTCTCTTTCAAAATAAATAAACCTAATAAAAAAAAAAAAAGATCTACCAGCTTGCAGTTCGCTGTGGATGGTGGACAGAAAACAAGGGCAAAATGAGAAGCGGATTGGCCACCCAGAGCTGTTACCATGCCCACTGAGAGGTGTGGTGGCTAGGGCATGAGTGACAGTGGTGGGGAGCTGGAATGGGAGTGCCTGAGTAGGGGGCCTTTGGGGTGAGATTCCATGAAACTTGAGGTCTGTCAGGCTGAGTTCCATGGACACTTGCTCATCCAAATATGTAACCTCACACTGCAAAATTGACTTTGTGGATGCAATTAATTAGAGGAGTTTGAGATGGGGGATTATACTGGGTTATTCGGATGGGTCCAGTGTAACCACAAGGGCCCCTACGGAGGCAGGCCTGTGAGTTAGGGGCAGAGAAGACACGAGGAAGGGCTGGGAGCCAGGTATTTTAGGTGACCTCCAGAAACTGGAAAAGGTGAGGAACACATTTTCTCCTAGAGCCTCAGGAGGAAAGTAGCCCTGCCACCAACTTGATTGTAGCACAGTGAGGTTGGTAGCAGACCTCGGATCTCCATAATCACAGGAAAGCAACTTTGCTTTTAGGCACCGTTGTGATGATTTGTTACAGCAGCAACAGGAAGCTGATAGAGGTGCCAAAGAGACAGTTGGGGGGCTCATGACATGAAAGCCAGTCTTACATTTCACACCTTGGGGGTGAATGAAATCAATTCACATTACAGTGGATGGGGGCAGAGCCTTCCAGAGAACACGGAGAATCCTACATTGGTAACCAGCGAGTTAGTTGTGACTCTCCGTTGTGAATGCCAAGGAGGAGAATTTACCGAAGAAGTCCCAGGGCGATCTAGCATCAGGCACAGCTGGACCCAGGGGCCCTCCACTGTCCTCAGGACTCATCCTCTCTCCTCTATCGTACTTCTGCCGGCCTCTGTTAGCTTCATCCGCAGGCAGGCTGTCTCCATACAGAGCCTCCCTGCACAGAATTTCTCTTTCCTGAATGTTCCAACAAAAGCCTCTTTGGCTGCTTGTGTAGCTCTGGGCCCCGTATTAATCCCAGATCCAATCCTTGGGGCCAGAAGGAAGCAGCAGCCTGGGTCACATCGTTGTCCCCCTTGATAGCAGGGCTGGGATCAGCCTCCTTATGGAAGCCCATGGACCAGGAGCAGATGAGACAGTCAGGCACGAAGGAGCTGTGGTTGAGAGGGGCTGGAAGGCCAGGAGGAGCTGTTTTCTAAGGTGGAGGAAACAATAAAATTCTCATTTGGATGGGTGTGTATTATGAGAGTGGGCCCAGCCCCAGAGGCCAGAAAAGGAGTCTTTGCTTCTGAGGAGCGTTGTGAGGCCAGCTGCTGAGGCGAATGGAGAGATGAGGCAGCTGCCTCAGGAGGGACTGGGTCCAGGACAGCTCTTAGGGAGGAAGTGGGGCCAGGGGTCTCAGCAGCTGGGACACTGGTGTCCCACAGTCAGCCCTATGGGGTGACGCATCCTGAGCTATCCAGGTGGGATTTGGGCACAGGCTGTGAAAAGGAAGCAGAGTGGGGACCTGAACTGGTGGCGAGAAAGGGTGGGCACAGATGCCCTCACAGCAGTCACAGCAGATACGATGTGTGTGCTGGCCCCGGGGTCCCAGAGAGAGACATGGCTGTGTCGCCCCACCCTGGACGTAGCACCACATCCGGCTGACCCCCCGTGCTGCTGTCTCCTCCCAGCATTACCTGCCCAGGACGCCACCTGCCCTCCTGAGACCACAGCTCTCCCGGAAGAGAAGGAGGAGAGCGTGACCACCTGGCTGGCGAAAGCACCACCTGAGGTGAGTGGGGGTCGGGGGTGTCACCCTTTTCTTCCCTGGTCACAGTGTCCCCTCTGAGGGGACCTCCCCCCACCCCCCAGCCTCCCATGGAGCAGACCTTTCAGAGTTTCTGAGCGTGAAGGGCCGGGCTGCCTTGCTGCTGCGGTGGAGACCAGGAAAGGGCACAGCGACTGGGAGGCAAGAAATCTGGAGGCAGAAGGGAGGGGCCAAGTGTTTACAGATGCTTAGGAGCCCCAGGCAGAGACATGCAGACCACATGTGGATCCGGGTTAGAATAAGAGAGCCCTTGTCCTTCAGAAGTGCATACTTAGGTGTTTGTGATGGAAAGACTGTCTGGAATTTGCTTCAGGATATCCCAGTGGGGAGACGATGAAAGCACTGGCCGGTCTTGCCAACGGTCGAGGCTCAGAGTATGGCTGAGTGACGATGTGTGTGGCATTGGTCAGGACTCTTTCTGCTGCAGCAGCTCACCACTGGTTCAAGCATAGGGTGACCTTATTGGCTGTCACGTAACAAGTGGTCTGTGGTGGGTTTCAGGCAAGGCTGTATTCAGGGATTTCCAGGTGCCGAGAGGAAGGTCTCTCCAGTCCTGGTCGCATGGCTATGCTTTCTCCCACTGCTTCTTAAGCAGGCTCTGCCCCTCGTAGGCAGAAGGGCCCCCGGGTCCAGGCAGAGTGCTGTGGGGAGGCCTCTTCCTGCTGGAGTTCTGGCCGGCTCCCCAGAAACGACTGATCTTGGCTCTGGCCACACCACCCCCGCCAGCTGCCATCCACAAAGGCAGGCTGGTTCCTCTGTGGGCAGAGGGGCTGTTCCCAGAAGAAGGGGGTGTGCCTAGCAGGCAGGACTTGCCTGAGGGGCAGTCTTCCCTGAGAAGTTGATGGAAAGGATGAGCTGCACACAGGCCCAGGTAGAGGGGAGGCAGTTTGCTTATGGCATTTGTAGCTCTTAGTGAAACAGAGACTCTGCCTCCAGCCTGGGCCCCAGACTCTGGTTTTGTGACAAGGGACCCGCTGCGCCTCTTACGGCCCAAGCCAGTGTTGCTGAGCAAACCCCAAAGCAGGGGTGTCCTCAGCACAGCAGACTCTGGTGGGAGGCTCCAGTCGTCTGTATCTATGGACGACCCTCCTGATGAGCAGACACAGAGTGTGATGTTGCAGGATGCAGTGACTTTCCTGGATGTGGCTGTGGACTTCAGCAAGGAAGAGTGGGGGCTGCTGGACCCGACGCAGAGGACCGAGTACCATGACGTGATGTTAGAAACCTTTGGACACCTGGTGTCTGTAGGTAAGGCTGTGTCCGTGCTGGCCACTCCACCCTTCGGGGACTGGGAGCCCCCGGAGCCCTGAGTCGGGGCCCGTGCCACCTCTGGGCCCAGTGTGAGCACTGGGCATGCTGTCAAGAAAGAGTTCCTTGCACTGTCCATGCCTTTAGCTCATCCTGTGGACTTGGAGGGGTGGGCGTTGTGTGGACAGCAGAGGCCTAGGCTCAGGGAAGGACTGACTTCTGCCTACCTTGAAGGCATATGAGGAGTCAGAGAGCCAGGAGAATGCTCCCTGTTCTTGCCCCACCCCAACCACCAAGCTCAGTGTTCCCGTTCTTCTGCTTCACTGTTTTCTAGAGTCTCCCCAGGTTGCATGACTGTACTTGGAAAACAAAAACAAAAAAACAGCTTCTAAACACTTGATGTCATACTGGTGGTCCATCTTAGCCCTTCTCTCTACAGTATCCACACCTTTTGGGTTCTTTCAGGGTGGGAGACTACACTGGAAAGTAAAGAGTTAACTCCAAAGTCTGACATTCCTGAGGAAGAGCTGGCCCCTGACCTGAAAATGGAAGAATCCTCAAGGGATGACACTTGCTCCTCCATCTCAGGAGACAGCGGGCAGGATAGGCCCCAGGAAGTCTTAGATATGGCACTGAGGCAAGCGGGGCTCACTCAGGAAGAAACCCTCCCTCCGAAAAGCCCCCAACCCCGGGCAAACACCGGCCTTGTCACAAGCCATATTTCACTCCAGAAAACTCTGCCTGGGAAACGCTTGCGCAAGCGTGGCTCACAGGTGAGGAAGGCGGCACGTGGTGCATGTGTAAAAATTCATCAGAAGGGCCACAAAGGGGAAAAAGCCAGAGAAAACAGTGGTTGTGGGAGACCATTCAGCCGGAGCACTCAGCAGATTACATTCACAAGAATTCACAAAGGGAGCCAAGTTTGCCGATGCAGTGAATGTGGCAAAACGTTCCGGAACCCAAGATACTTCTCTGTACATAAAAAAATCCACACAGGAGAGAAGCCCTATGTGTGTCAGGACTGCGGGAAGGCATTCGTTCAGAGCTCCTCCCTCACACAGCATCAGAGAGTCCACACCGGAGAGAGGCCTTTCGAGTGTCACGAGTGCGGGCGGACCTTCAATGACCGCTCGGCCATCTCCCAGCACTTGCGGACTCACACCGGAGCCAAGCCCTACCCATGTCAGGACTGTGGGAAAGCCTTCCGCCAGAGCTCCCATCTCATCCGGCACCAGAGAACGCACACCGGGGAGCGCCCCTACGTGTGCAGCAAATGCGGAAAGGCCTTCACCCAGAGCTCACACCTCATTGGACACCAGAAGACACATAGTGGGGTGAGATACAAGAAGAAACAGCCTACCTCACAGCCCTCAAGCTGAGCTGGTTGAAGTGACATGGCCTTTTCGGCTTGATCCTGCAAAGTAACATGAACGGGCCTGGTTGGCATTCGGAACGGAATGTGAAAAGTAGCACTGAGTGACGACGTTCTCAAGACCAAAGGACACCTGGGGAGACTGCCCTGCACACAAGTAAATGAGAAAACTGGTAGGGAGTTGTTGCTAATGAATCTAAGTTGGAAAAACGTTTACTTTTTCACTCACTTGATTTGCTGTTATATTTGTTTGCTCATTTGGTCATTAAAAGTGATACTAGTGAAACCTGGAAATGCTTATAATGTAAGCTTAAAAAGCCAGGTACCAAAAAGTCTGTGCACTGATATTATATTTGTGGTAAAGTATTTATGCATATGGACAAGGACTAAAAGAGAACAAAGATAAATAAACTATATATTTCTGTGATAGAATCTGTTTTTTCCCCACCTATTAGACATCTTTAATAATTTGATACTTAAAATAAGCAGTATTAAAACAAAGTAAAGGAGATTGTCAGACCAGTTTTAGCAGGACAAAGCTGCAGTCCTTCTGACCCAAGATTCCAAATGAATTAGGATGAGTGGGTCATTCTGATCCTTAGACCATCATTAAGATGTAAGGAGTGTTTAGTTCAGGGAATGGGAATCTTGAGCAACCAACCATTGGAGGCCTGGGGGAGGGAAACGCCAGGCAAGTGGGGGACCTTCCCAGAAAATGTTCGTTCTCTTCACATTTCCACTTTTCCTACAGGACTTCTTCTAGGAAGGGGATTACCAAGTTAAGCCACAGGAAGTTGGCAGTATTAGGGCGTGTGTTTGGTGCCCATGTTTCATGTTTTATGTGAGAGGACAGATTAAAATCCTTTCTCAGGTCACACAGCCTGTAACCGGCAGCCCATCCACCCCTTGTTCCAGGATTCCACCTCTGCCCTCTTGAGTTGTATATAACATTTCAAAACAGGTTCTAACACTGTGGATCAGATGCTGAACTTATGCTTGGTTGAGTGCTATGGAGCTACGCCCCTTCAGAGCCCTTGGGGCCAGGCACAGTCACGCCATCTGGAGTGAGAGTATCTTACTCCTGTCTCCACGGCAGTGAACAGCTCCTGGAGACAGATTAGATAAGTCAGGAGGCCAGGTGCCTGGAGAATTATGATGGCACACCAGCTGTCATATTGCTTTTCACGTATCAGGCACAGGGCACGTCGCTGCTATGGCATACCTCCACGTTACTTTCTTTGAGAGATGAAACATCTTGAGGCTGAAGAACTTGCCAGGGCCCCACCGCCCTCTCGCTACACAGTTGGAGGTCTTTCCAGGGGAAACAGGGCAGTTTTCAAGGGAACGCATCAGCAGCTCCTTCTCCAAGTGGTGATGATGTAGAGATGTTCATTTCCTTGGGGAGTGGTCTCACCATCATGCCCAGTGCCCACTGGGGAATGCCACAGCCCTGTGCTCACTGAGGTCACTTCACCCTGAAATGCTATAGTTTCATTGCCAGAAGAGGGTCACTGAAGAGGCGTGCTGACTGCTTTCACATCTGTGGCAGTTTCAAACATGGCCACAAACTCTGCCTCTCTTCCATTTCTAGAATGTGGCTGGGCTTGGGACTGCTTCCACCAGTCGGGTCAGCAGAAGTCAGACCATGTAACTTCCATGAAATGAGGTCATAAAGGATGCTGAGAACTTCTGTTTCCTCAGCGAAATGAGAAGCAGTGTTGTCAGCTGAAACTGTGGCCAGGCTGCAGGATGTTGGGTAGTCAATAAGGAGAGGAGAAGTCATCCCCTCAGCGGGGGTGAACAGATGAGGCTGGGCTTGCTTAGCAGCTCATCCAGGGCCCCTGAGGCTTGGGATCACTAACCAAAAGGCTATGGACACTTTAATATCCAAATATGAAATCCAGTTGATTGCTTTAGAAGTCCAGAGAAATTCATCTCTTAAGATCTCAAGTGAATGGAAGAGTTGCCACTTGCCTTAAAGTAGCAGATGAAGCAGAATTTGAATATATGAAGCTGGTGGTCTCCCACTCTTCCTGCCACACATAATTTATATCAGCAGCACCCACCAATACACTCACAAGTTTGCCATCAGGGTTCAGTGTGCCTGAATTTCTCGGGGGATTTTGGGAGGCAGAGAGATGACCCCCACAGATGTTCACTGCTAGGCCCCAGAACCTGTGAAAATAGTGCTTCCCATGGTCAGAGGGACTTGGCAGCTGTAATTATGTTAGGACTTTGAAACCGGGAAATCATCCCAGATTATCCCCATGGGCCCAATGTCATCACATGGGTCTTTATAAGAGGGAGACAGGAGGGTCCAAATAAGAGAGCAAGATATGACCAAAGCAGCAATTGGAAGTGATGCATGGCTTTAAGACAAGGAATGTGAGTGGCCTCTGGAGGCTGAAAAGGCAAGGAAATGAACTCATTCCCTAGAGCCTTCAGAATGAACACAGTCCTGGAGACAACTTGATTTCAGCCCAGTGATAGATTTCTGACCTCCAGAATAGCAAACTAATAAATTTGTATTGTTGGAGCCACTAACTTTGTGGTAATGTTTCTGCAGTTAACAGCAAACGACTGCAGGGTGTATATGTGATTTACAAGCTTCCACCAGTGGGTTCTGATCTGTGCCCAAAGGTATGGTGTATCTCGCTTGGAAGCACTGGATCTGGGGGAAAGGGGGCATTCTGCCTAGGGTTGGCGGCCTCAAGGGAACTAGTGGTCTGGGGCCAGTGGAATGGTTCTCAGTCTCACAAACATGTAGGGATTGGTTAGGTAGGAGAAGTCTAACAGTCTAGATGACTAAGAATGCTCAGGCTTTTTTGTGAATTTAGGACCAAAACTGCTGTCTGGTAGAAAAGTGTGCAAATGTAACATCCCAGGGAAGCAACAGCTGGCTTGCAGAAATGGATGAGGATAAGGAGGCCTGTGTGGTTAAGCATCTGACTCTTGATTTCCCCTTAGATTATGACCTCACGGTTCATGAGATTGAGCCCTGTGTTAGGTTCTGTGCTGACAGTGTGGAGCCTACTTGGGATTCTAGCTCCCTCCCTCTACCCCTCACAGCCCCACTCTCAAAATAAATAAACGTTAAAGGTGCTCTAAACCAAAATGTTAAAGAATGACTGGAGGGGCGCCTAGGTGGCTCAGTTGGTTAAGCGTCTCACTTCGGCTGAGGTCATAATCTCACAGTCTGTGAGTTCGAGCCCTACATCAGGCTCTGTGCTGACAGCTCAGAGCCTGGAGCCTGGTGCGGATTCTGTGTCTCCTCCTCTCTCTGCCCCTTGCGCAAAGAGAAAAATAAATTTATTTATTTTCAAATAAATAGAGAATGACTGGAAGTAAATAAAGTGCCACATAAAGTACCTGCAAAATGAAACGTGTCAATACTGAAATCAACCAAAGTGGAATTAAAAGTTATAGGATTGAACAGGATAAAGACATTTGGTGTGATCAAGGTACTGTAAAAAGAGAAATAATAATTTAAAACCTATATGCAACTAAAAAATGACTTAAATGAAACAAAAATCAATTTGAGATACACGGAGAACTTGATTAGAGCAAAGCAAAGTAAAAGCAGTTGTGGAGAAAGAATTTAATATACTGCCTTCAGAATAAGACATGTAGCATATAAAATAAACATAATAAAAAATTGAATAAAATTAAGTTCAATTTAATAGCCGTATATAGGATTTTGTACCCTATGATTTCAAGAATATATGTGTGCTTAATAAAAATAATATTAAAGAATACATTTTTACAGGTGAGGTCTGATAATCAATTAATAAAAGTATGAGTAAATAATAAGATTATCAAAAATATCTTAATTTCCTGGGCATTACAAAATAACTTCCAAATACTTGAACCAAAGAAAAAATAAAATTGGACTACTAACTCTATTAAAAAAGAGAACACATCTGACTTCGGTTCAGGTCATGATCTCACAGACCGTGGGTTCGAGCCCCGCGTCAGGCTCTGTGCTGACAGCTAGCTCAGAGCCTGGAGCCTGTCTTCAGATTCTGTGTCTCCCTCTCTCTCTGACCCTCCCCTGCTCATGCTGTCTCTCTCTCTCTCTCAAAAAAAAATTTAAATAAAATAAATAAACATTAAAAAAAGAGAACATATCAAAATAAATGGTACATAGCTAAGCTACATAGCAGGAAAAATTACAACCTTAATTGTATCATTAAAGTAGAATTATCAAAAATTAAGGAATTAATATTTTGCCTTAAGGAATTGGTAAAACAGTACAATAAACCAAAAATAACAAAATAGAAATTTATTCAAGTTAATGGAAATTAAAGCCAAAGTTAATGACTGGAGAGCAAAGGGAAAGAAAAGGCTATGGTAATAGGTAAATCCCTCACAGGCACGGATGAAAAGAATTTTAAGACTATTACACAGAACTACATGGACATTTTCCTAATATGAATAAACAAAAGGGACCAAAAAGAGACGTGACAGGGACACAAAGCCTAAGAGGTTTTATAGCTGACTTAAATCTAACTTTAAGGAATAAACTATTCCAAACTGTTAAAAAATTCCATATCAAAACAAAATGGACAGCTTCACAAATTATTAAATGAAGATAACATAATACTCACATCTAATAAAGATGGTATAAAAAAGTTTTTTTTAATGTTTTATTTATTTTTGAGACAGAGAGAGACAGAGCATGAGGGGGAGGGGCAGAGAGACAGGAAGACACAGAATCTGAAGCAGGCTCCAGGCTCTGAGCTAGCTGTCAGCACAGAGCCAGACGTGGGGCTCAAACCCACGAACGTGAGATCATGACCTGAGCCGAAGTCGGAGGTTTAACCGACTGAGTCACCCAGGCGCCCCTAAAAAAGATATTTATCACCCAGTTTCATCTATGAAGACAAATACATAAGTTGAAAATAAAATATTTAATCAAATCCAACAGTATATGTAAAGAACAATACCATGATGAAACAATTTATTTCAGGAATGTAAGAATACTTCAATTTTAAGAAATTTATCAAAAGTTTAATCAACTTTATAATAAACTCATACCCAAGAAAACCTGTATGAATGTAATCAGCATGGGATGCCTTTCAGTTGGCCTTCCTTACCTGTTAGACATTCTATAATTCAAACTGGAGAGAGACCCCACGAATGTCATTAATGTGGCAGAAGTTTTGGTAGGATGTCTCACACTGAAAAAAAAAAAACAACAACCTAATTTGTTGTAATCACTACGAGAAATCCTTCAGTCACATCCTTGATTTTAATATTTATCAAAGAAAGCATAATATGGGCACCTGGGTGGCTCAGTCAGCTAAGCCTCCAACTCTAGATTTTGGCTCAGGTCATGATCTTACAGTTTGTGGGTTTGAGCTCCACATCAGGCTCTGTGCTGACAGTGTGAAGCCTGCTTGGACTCCTCCCTCCCTTCCTCACTCCCCCTTTCCTGCTCACATATGCATGCAAGCGTACTCTCAAAAAAAAAAAAAAACCCTAAAGAAAAATAACAAAGCATAATAGAGGGAAGCCTTATGAGTGTAGTCAATGTAGGAAATCTTTTTCAGAGCTCTGGCTTTATTTCACACCAGAGAATTCACACTGAAGAGAAACCATATCAGTGTAATCAGTGTGAGAAATACTTCAGTCAGAGTTCTCACTTTGTTACTAATCAGAGAATTCATACTGCAGAGAAACTGCATGAGTATCTTCAATGTGAAAAATCTTTCATCTGGGGTTCTTATTAGGCATCAGAGAACCCACACTGGAGAAAAAACTTATGAGTGTCACAAGTGTGGAAAGTTAACTAGAATTCATATGTTACTGAACATCAGAGAACTCATATTGGAGAGAATCCCTATAAATGTAGTCAATGTGCCCCAGCTATAGCTTTGCCAGGGCCAGGGAGTAGATGGACAGAGTAGGCTAAATTAAATGTTTCAACACTGGAGCAAAATTAAAAAGTAGCAATCTGATGTTCTATAGAATTTTTTTTTTTTTTAGTTGAATATGGTTGCCATTATCATCATTACTTTATCCACCTGAGAGAGGGCTATGGTCCAAAGACAAAGGATCATTGTCCTTCCATCTCAAGTCTTGCTGAGTAGAAAGACTGGGGAAGAACGCTCAAGTTAAAGTAAATTATTCTTGGAGAGGACCTAAGAGAACATCCAGTTCTGGAGGGAAAACGGTGTTCTCATCAAGTCCAAGCTTGTTCTGCTCACAACACAACAGGCCTATAGGTGGAGAGGCAAGACACTGGGGTAGGAAAGTGA
This sequence comes from Suricata suricatta, assembly GCF_006229205.1. Lineage (NCBI taxonomy): Eukaryota > Metazoa > Chordata > Mammalia > Carnivora > Herpestidae > Suricata > Suricata suricatta. Next base: position 58,912,562 of record NC_043715.1, read on the forward strand.
CTTAATCAGAAATCCAGCAGACCAGGAGGATGGTGGACTTTTGTCCTACAGAACCATCTTAACTCAGCATGAAATTTGAGCTTCTTTTGTAGCCCAGGCATCTGGATGCAAGAGCACCTGGCTCCAGGAGGTCCCTAACAGACCAGCTTTGGCCACACAATGCTGACAAGATCCAAACGCAGAAAGATAAGTGGTGGAGAAACAAGAAAGGAATTAATTTTAACGAGGCCAACACCAGTGGGACAGCGGACTAATGCCTCAAAGACTATCTCCAAAGTGATGAAAATACTTCCACATTTATAAAAGGAAAAAGAAGGGCAAAGGTGGGTGGGTACATGCAGGTAGGCACTGAGAGTCAAATCAATCACCGTCTTGGAGTCAATCACAGGTGGGGTCTTGCTGGCTCAGAGCAGTCCTTACTGGGGGGGTGGGGGGGGGCGGTAGTTTTGGTTCCCCTTGGGATGCTTTGCCATCAGGGTTCTTCCATCTTAGCCAAGAGACAAGATGGAAAGAACCCAGCTAGAAAGTTTGAGGTCAAAACACAGGATGGTGTCAGCCGAAATCAAGAGTCAGACACTTAACTAACTGAGCCGCCCAGGTGCCCCTACGCCTCAGTTTTTCTAGCTGTTTAACAGGGAAGCTAAGAAAATGTCTATCTTATGAGGCTGCTGAGAAGAGTTCTGAGTTAATATACACATGTGCTTTCCAGGGCTGACAGTGAGTAAGCCCTTAATCTATTATTATCGTTATTACTATTATTCTTATAGCTTCTCTTTCAACTCTCCACCAATTTATAAGAGCTAAATAATAAAAAAAAAAAAGTGGTAAGAGCCAGAATCACCTTGAAAAAGAAGGGGAATGAGGTAAGCTCTACTAAATAGTAAAACATACCACAAAGCATCTGTAATTTTAAAATTGTAATATTGGCACATGAATATATAGAAACAGGAAAAGAAAATCCAGAAATACTCAAATGCATGTGGAAATTTAGTGTATGATAAGAGAGGTACCTCAAAACAGTGAGGAAAATGTAAACTACCTAGATAGTTTAACTATACAGCTATATGACAAAAAGATAAATGGCAGTCATTCCTTACACCATACACTAGGATAAGTTCTAAGAATTCATATACTACCATATTATACTACAAAAGTACCACAAGAAACATGGGTAAATTCCCCCATAACTTGAAAATATTTCCTATCCATTAATCAAAATCCAGAAGCAATAAAGGAAAAACAATGATAAATTTGATAAACTTTACATGGGAAAGAAACACACAACACTGTTAGCCACATATTTCAAACTGGGCACCTCAGGGGAGCAGTCACTTAAGAGCCCAACTCTTGACCTCGGCTCACGACCTGATTTTCCAGTTCATGGGTTCAAGCCCCACATTAGGCTCTCCACTGGTGGTACAGAGCCTGCTTGGGATTCTCTCTCCCTCTCTTTCTCTGCCCCCTCCCCCACTTGTGCACACACTCTCTCTCTTTGGCTGTCACAGTAAATTAACTTTAAAAAGATTTTTAAAAGATTACAAGTGAAAAACTGCAATCTGTTTTATAAGCTAAAGGTTAACATTGGTAATCAAGAACTTAAACTAGAGTAAAAGACTAACAGCCCTATAGAAAAATGGGCAAAATATGAACAGTTCACAGAACAAGAAATGAAATGGCTCTTTAGCATATTAAAAGATGCTTATAATTAGAGAAATTTTACTCATAATTAGGGAAATGCTAATTAGAACTACACTGAAATACTGTTTCTTACCTATCAGATTCACAAAGAGTCAAGAGTTTGATGCCACATCCAAGTAATGAGACCGTATGCCCTCCCATACATTGTTGGTAGAAGGCAAAAAGGTACAACCCCATAGGAGGAACTGGGCAAAAGTACAAAGACATTTGTCTTTGACCAACCGATCCCATGTCTATTCCAAATATACGCTGTTAGAAATACAAAACTACCTCGGCACAGGAGTATCCGCTGCAGCACTATTTTTAATAACAAAAAGCTGGACACCGCTTACATGCCATCAATAGGGGCCTGGTGGAAGGAACTGCCATCGTGCCACACGGCAGGGCCCGGGGCGGCTGCCAGAGAGTGGCTTCCCCAGCCAAATGCTTGGGTGGGAATAACAGAGCACATCAGAGGACTGTGTGTGCTGTGGGACCTGTCCCTAAGGAAGAAGGTGGAATACACTTGCAGAATGTAGTGTGTGTGTGTGTGTGTGTGTGTGTGTGTGTGTGTGTGTCTGTATGGACAATCTAAAACTTACATGAATGGTTACCAATGGAGGAGGGCAGGTACAGAGGGAAGAGCAGACAGAGAGGCTAGGCTTCTCAGAGTGTGTATGTTGTTTTTGTAGTTTGCAATATGGAGCCATAAAAGTGTTTTTGCATTATAAATTAGGGTCAAGTCATCTCTAGAAGTTCAAAGTATCCAGTGAAAAGCTTACTACAATGATAATTATTTCCAGTAACTTTAGAACACTGTAATTTTGCTGTGGAGATATAGCCTTAGGACAAAAAGACAAATCCTGAATTGTCAATAATAATATTGAAGATAATCCGAAACATAAACCAAGTAATTCTGCTAATGTAATTAGGAACCAAAATTTCAGCGTTAATAAAAGAATTAAAGGCCTCTATTTCTAAATTTGAATTTGAATTATCAGCTTAAATGCAAAACATGGTTTTCCTTAAAAATGTATATATCTCACCTGTGTCCACTAAAGAGCTTTATAATAACTACCCTAGTAGTAATGGTACTCTTAGTGCCCAGACCTCTAAAACACATTTCCCACTAAAACCACCAGGGTTCTTCGCTGAAGTAGCTCATTACAGGGCTGGGGCAGGAAATTTACAGAATGAGCCTTGCAACATCTTCTCTGATTGGAAAGCAAAGAAGTTACCAAAAGCTACTGAGATCACGTCCAAAGGACACAGAGGCCAGCTTGAGAGAGCTGCTCGTGGTTAACATTTGGACAGCTGGAGCATCAAATTTTTCACCGTAACAGATTAAAACACACAGAACATGTTAAAAATCATGTATATAAAATATACTCACTGGCTACCTTTGGAAAATGGTAGCATATATTTTCTCAAAGCAAAGGCAAAGAATGAAGCATCTGCCCTTCTTTTCTTGAACAAACTCTACCTCCTTAACATAACCAAAACGTTTAGTAAGGGAAAGTTTTTCCTTATGGAAGAATGCAGAAGATGCAGCAAAAAGATGCAAAAGAAATGATGTAACTATTTTGTAACTCCTAATAAAATAATGGGTAATAAAATAGGTATAAGCAACAATCAATGACTGCAAAAACCATTCTGCGAAAAATGCTGGACAATTACGTAATCAATGGATCAGGCTGCCAACCCTTGATCAAAATAAACATCACAGAAGTGCACCAGACATTACGTACTTTCTGATAGGACTCCAGAGGAAACACAGACACCACTTATGAAGGATTGTCAAGCACAACTAGCTTGAATCTAGTTTAGCTTCAAGATCCAACTACCATTTTACAGGAGAAAAAAAGAACAAGAATGAACACCATAAGGATATTACCACCAAAATCCAGAATGTAATAAATCCTATGGGGGAAATTTACGTAGTTTCAACAGATGGAAGTAAAAGGAAAAATCACATGGGAGGTAAATCCCTAAATTATAAGACTGAAGCACACATTAACAAAATGTAAAGTGTGAATATTATTCAGGCCCTAATTTAAATAAACAAAATGTAAAAAAAAATGGACACAAGTGGGGATATTTGATATTAAGGAATTACTGCTAATATTTTTAGGTGTGTTAATGACTATAGTTATATATTCATCTTTTCCCCCATTATATATTTTTTCTGATAGGTGTTGGCAACCTTATGTACTGATTTTTAAACAGTCTTGAGACATAATTCACACACCCTCACTTAAACTATACAATTCAATGGTTTTTTACTGTTTTACAACCATCACTACAATCAACTTTAAACCATTTTCATCACCCCCAAAAGAAACTGATATTCATTTAGCAGTCACTCACATTTTTCCTCAAACTTCCCCAGTCCTAGGCAAATATTAATTTACTTTATGGATTTTCCTATTCTGCCAAAAATCGTTATACTTTGCAGATAATCTTAGGTATTTATGAGTGAAATGATATGAAATTTGCTTCAAAACAATCCAGTGGTGGCTGGGAGCAAGTGGGGATAAATTTAAAAAACAAGAATGAGGTAAGTGAAGGTAAGTAAATGCATGGAGGAAGCAAGTGTTTTCATCACTCTATTCACCTTACTCTTGTATGTTTCAAGTTTCCCCTAATAAAAGCAAACCAGTCGTTTATGGGATCATAAGGAAAAGTCCCAAGACGGGCACAGGCAATCTTAGTTGATTCGGTGCCTCTGGTCCTTTCCATCTTTCTGCTCTGCCATTCTCAGCATGTCGACTTTGCCGTCGGGCGGGCCTCCCCAAGGTGCTGGCACGGCAGTACAGTCCGACACACGACATGCAGGCCACGCTGTTCAGAGACTACATAAAGGGTGACACACTAGTGTCTGTCCATTCCTGAGAGGGGAACTTCCCGAGGAGCCCCCAGCAGACCTGTCACTGGTCCTTGGCCAGAAGGCTTTTGCCTATTTCAGCAACACAGCAAGAGGCACTAACCCACTCCAAGACTCTCCCTTTGGAAGTCAGATTCCAGAGTGCCTGGAAGAATCTGCAAATTGCAGGGTCGTGTTAACAAGTATGAAATACGCAGGAAGACGGGGACGGCTGTTGGGAAAAGCAAGCAAGGAGGTCAGCCCGGAAGGCTGGGCACAGGAGCGCCCCCACACACGAGGGCACAACTCCGGGGGGCCGCGCCAGCACCACGCCTGCTGGGAAGGCTCCTGCGGCGGCTGGGCACGCGGAGGGCCACGGCGGGCAGGCGTAGGTACGAGAACCGACCCGCGACCCTCCAGCTCCAGGCCGCCGCACTCAGGACTTGGTCACTAACTGCCCGCTTACCTATTTTTGGTCCCTGACCCACTTAAGGCCAACCGGAGAAAGCCAATATACTCCATAAGCCGGTCCAGACAGGATGACCCGCTTAGTTACCCCGCCTCCCACCTTCCACACTCGCCAAAGCGCACCCGAGGCCTCTCCGGCTTGTCGCTGAAAAGCTTTCCCTGCCTGCCTTCGAGCCTCCGCCAAAGGCACAGGATGGTGGCAGACTCCCTCGCTTCAGCGGGTTCCAGTCCCTTTCAAGGAGTCTTCGTTCACTTCCACGACAGGTCGATGCACTGGCTGGAAAGGCCGACGGGGAAAGGATGCGGCTGAGCGCAGTTCAGACACGAACACCGCCCTCGACGTTAATCGCAGACGTCCGCCATCCTGGCGTCGCGGCCTCGGTTGCCAGCTGAGGGGAGTCAGAGTCGCGTCCGTTAACAGGGGCCGAGGGGAGAGGCACGCCAAGGAGCACAGCCCTAGGGAAACCACGCTCGAAAACACAGCACAAGCCCCAGTTAAAGGGAGACGGCCGACTCAGTCCCCTGGAGCAACGGCCGCCACCTCGGGTGCGACGGCCACGGGCGCGCGGCTTTCTGGAACTTGCAGTCCGCGGCGTCCAGCATGCGCACTTCCGCCGTCCACCGGAAGTGCCGCCATTGACCCGCGCGCTCGGGTGAGCCCGAAACCCGGGTCCGGCGCGGAGGCTCGGCGGTTGGCTGGGCGGAGCGGGCTGGAGGGCGGGGCCAGGCCGCACCGAAGGGATCTAGGCGGTGCCGGGGTAGGGAGCGGGGCTGGCCGAGGTCCCTCCTCCTGCGGGACTGTGCTGAGGCCTGTCGGAAGCGAGTCTCTCCCCGCCAACCCCGCTGCAGAACTCAGAGGAAGCTGGTGCAGCCAGGGCCCCTCCTGTGCGGAGCGTGGCTGGGCGTGATCTTGTCTGAGGTTCTGTTGCTCCGGGACAGGCCCGGGGGCGGTTTGGTTGAAGCTCTGCCTCCGCGAAGGAGGCCAGCTGGTGTTGAAGGTTTCAGGCCGGCCTGTGGGAATCGGGCCTGCCCTCCCAGGCTTTTTTCTTCCCTCAATCCGTTAATGCCACCTGCCCTGCTCGAGGTGGTAGCCTAGGCTTCCTGGCAGCAGAACCAGGCACGTGAGGCTTCCTTTACCCCAGAGGCCGCCCCAACCTCAGAACTTGGACACATTCTCTTCCGCTGGTACGTGAACTTGAACTCAGTTTGAGCAAGTGTATGCTTTCTAAGCGAACGAAGAATTAGGGGCAGTCCAGGTAGAGCATCAGCACACCCTGGGTCCAGGGTGCTGGTTGTGTTTGTTGATGCTGCAGGTTAAGGGCTGGGTGAGAGAAGGGGCTGGAGGTGTGAAGAGCACGGACATGAAGCTATCCTGTGCCTGAGAGCTTAGAGTGGATTTCAAAGAGCCTCAGAGTAGAAGCTTCTGGCTGTAGAAAGAACTCTGTGCAAGAGGGAATGCCAAGGGGGATGGGAAGAGCTGAGGACTCTTGAGTTTCCATTTCTAGTAAGGAGCGAGGATGTGGGTCACAGAATTCCTGGTCACTCAGCTGTGTTGAGGTGGGCTGGAAATAGAGGAGGAAGTGGCATTGGCAGGAAGCTGGGGCCGGGGACACCTGGGCTGAACTTGAAGCCTGGGGGAGCACTTGAAACCCCACTCTCCAGGGAAAGAGGAACCTGGGGAAGGAAGAAAAAGAAAACAACCTCTACCTCAGTCCTGTGGACAGAGGGACCCTGCCCCCCCAGTCCCCTCCCAAGTCTAGCATGAGGAAAGAAGGAATTTGATGTATAACGTATGTGACTAAATGCGCTGTGTCCTGTGGGTCAGCATGATGCCGAGCTCTATAAATACAGCTCATTTCGTCCTCACAGCAGCACCGTGGCACAAGGCCTGCTGTTCTCCCAGATGTCTACAGATGAGGAAACTGAGGCCTAGTGAGGTTAAGGAGGTCTGTTTAGATTCTACAGAGGCAAGTGGTGGAGCTGGGACTTTGAAAGCAGCCCGTCTGGCTGCAGGGTAGTGTTCCCAGACCTTGTCCTTGGACACCTCCAGACAAGGAAGGACAGGAGAGTGGAAATGGTTGTAGGCAGTAAGAGACTGCCCAAGCATGGGCAGGAGTGTCAGAACAAGATAGCATCATCTGAATCTTGGTCAGCTTCCTTGGGTGTGGTGTACATTTGTAGTGTGTGTTCAGGCGTGAGAGTAGAGAGAGGCTGGACAGAGTGAAGGAGAGGGGACTGAGGTGCTGGCTGCTCCAAGGGCCTTACTTCCATGTGAGGAGAAGCATGGCAGTAAGGGTGGGGGTGCTGGGATGCAGGAGTTTACTCGACTAGAAGGAACGTCTCTCCCCTGAGAGGCTGAAGGTGTCGGCTCAGAGGAGCCCGTGTGCCTGGAAGGTGGTAGAGCCTCGGGTCATTGATAGAGTGAATTAAGAGGCAGACTTGTCTGCACAGATCGGACAATAGTGAGAGGGGCCGGAAGAGGGAGTGAGAGCGTGGATTGCTGCTGGAGGGGGGACACAGATGGGGTGGATGTGGCGTCCTGCAGTCTCATACCACCTAGGTCTCAAAAACCATCAATGGGAGGCAGAGAGGGTGGCTGGTAGGCTGGGGCAGATTGTGCAGAGCTTCCGAGTGAGAGAGGCTGAGGAGTGGGCCCTTGATGAAGATGCTGAGAGGGCAGGGGCAGTGGGCTGGGCAGCTGTGTAGCAGAAGGAGAGGCGGAGAGCCTTTTCTTTTTCATGGTGGGATTTCTGCACTCATAGTCTTTTTTTTTTTAAGTTTATTTATTTTGAGAGAGTGTGGTACATGCACATATGTGAGTGAGAAGGGACAGAAGGAGAGGGAGAGAGAGAATTCCAAGCAGTCTCCACGCTGCCAGCATGGAGCTCCACTCTCAGGAACCCATGAACCAGGAGATTATGGCCTGAGCTGAAACCAAGAGTCAGGACACTTGACCCACCCAGCCGCCCCTGCGCTCATACTCTTGATAATTCAGGCCGTTGTTAAGTATTGCCAGGCTGCTTGGCATTTGTCACAAATTCCCCTCCCAGGAGCTCTTGGCACCGCACAGCCTTCCTTCCTGGTCAGGTTGTGCAGCTTCCTGAGTATTCACTTGTTGGTGACTTGGTTATTCAGACCCCTTTGCATTCATCTATTGGTGATTTTTTGAAAGAAAATGTTAAGAATGCCCTCCTAGAGATTTTAAAGTATCAGCTTACCCATTTCTCAGAACAAATCACAAAGAGATGAAAGCAATAAGAAAGGCAGCAGCAAGAAGCTTCTGGACTCCAGAACTGACAGAATAAGTTTCTATTGGTTTAAGGCACTTTGCTTGTGGCAATTTGTTACGGCAGCCACAGGAAGCTAATACACCAGGCCAGCTGCTGTTCATCCCTAGAAGCGTTTGTCAGCAGATTTGTCAGCAGGTGGGGGTAAGGGGCGCTATGGCTCTGGTTCAAGGTTAAGGCCTCCTCTCTGGCAAAGCCCAGCCTAGAATGTGGCTCGCCCTCTGCTGCTGCAGGAGCCAGACCCCACACCTGGTGCCACTTTGCTTTGCTTTCTGCTCATTTGCGGGGATTTCAGCGCTGCTTTTTGTCCTTGCTGTCTCCCTTGCGTGTCTTCTTTTTGTATCTTACTGTCTTTGGAACAGAGTGGGCATCCCAGTGTGTGAACCTCACCAGAAACCCAAAGTTTCATTCGCATGGCCCCTCACGGCCATGGAATTAGAGATGGAAGATCACATGTCAGTGGCTGACAGGAATTGAAAGACTGATTCTAGGACTCTCTGAAAGCAGTGAGCATCTTCAAGATAATAGAAAATACATGTACTCGTCTCTGCCCCACTCTAACCTGGAGACAGTGGGAAACAGCCACACAGTGACAGAAGCTGCATTCTACTGTCGTCCCTGTGGCTTCCTGGGAGAAAGGGGGAAAGACAGGAAATAGGACCCAATCAGATCTTTAGTAACTCAAGCAAAGAACAATAGTTAGGCCAGACATTGGAGACCAAGGGTGTGGAGAGGTACATGATATTTGAAATGTGGAGACCCTGGATCTTAGTGACCAACTGAATGTGACAGGTGAGGGACACCTGGGGGGCTCAGTCTGTTAAGCGTCTGACTTCGGCTCAGGTCATGATCTCACGGTTCATGGGTTTGAGCCCCACATCGGGTTCTGTGCTGACAGTTCAGAGCCTGGAGCCTGTTTCTGATTCTGTGTCTCCCTCTCTCTGTCCCTCCCTTGTTTGCACTGTCTCTGTCTCAAAAATAAATAAACATTTAAAAAGGTTGAATGTGACAGGTGAGTGTGAAGGAGGGGTCAAGGACTTCAGGGGCCCCTGGGTGACTCAGTCAGTTGGGTGTCTGAGTCTTATTTCGGTTCAGGTCACGATCCCAGGCTCATGTGATTGAGCCCTACGTCAGGCTCTGTGCTGAGTGTGGAACCTGCTTGAGATTTTCCCTCCCTCCCTCCCTCCCTCTCGCTCACTCCCTCCCTCTACCCCAGCTTGCTTGCTGTCTCAAAAAAAAAAAAGAGAGAGAGAGAGAGAGAGAGAGAGAAAGGAGGAAAGGAAAAAGAAAAGCAGGACATGAAGTGTCATTCTCAGTACATATATGAGGATCAGAGAGTTAAACATTTCCAGGCTGGGAAGTGCCTGTGTGTGAGTGGTTTGCGGTGCCTCAGGTAGAGACTGTATGTAGGTTTGTAGCCCAGGAGCCTCTGCTTTTGTCATCACCTCTCCTCTGTCCCTGACCCACCTTCCTCCCTCTTTGTCAGGATCATTGTGTTGACTTCAGGCCTACCCAGAAAGCAGTAAATAAGAAAACAGAAAATCCAGGATATTCTCCCTGTTTCCAGAGTCCCGTTTGCCACACCAGGTAACACATTCACAAGTTCTGGGGATGAGCACATGGACGTCTTTTGGGGGCATTCGTCAGCCAACCACAGACATGGCCAAAAAATTTGCAAAAGGAGGATCAGCTGAGGCAGCTGTGGGCAGCGGGGGTTCAGAGGCATCCTGGGAGGTGATAGCTTTTTGTTGGGTCCTGTTCCTGGTGAGGAAGAGGGGGCAGTGCTCTGAGTTTGCCATCACTTCTGTCTTGAGTAGCTTCTGAGTTTTCCATTTTATTCAGGAAGAGGAGTTGGGAAAAACAGGGCTGAGTGAGCCAGAATTTCTGCAGCTCTGCTAATCTGCGAGAAGGATCTGGAGCTGGACAGTCCCGGTGTCCCTGTGACACAGCCTTGGCCTGAAGTTCCTGTCTCTCCGCAGAGCAGTTTCGCAGCCCTGGCACTGCTGACATTGGAGGGCTGAGTCATCCTCCAGTGGGGGAAATGTTTAGTACTGCCTTCCCCTCTGCCTACCCTCCACACTCACCCTCTGCAAGTTGTGACAACCATGTGTCCCTTGAGGGCACCCCTGCCCCAGTTGAGAACCACTGCTGTGCAGAAAGGACCGACTTGCTCGTGCTTCCTGGAGACGTGGTTCTTTCTTTGGCCTGGTCCTTCAGTTGAGCCTGATGCACACAGTGTAGGGGTGTCCCCAAGTGAACAGGGACATCCCCAAGGGCTCAGCAGCTAGCTGGGCAGGGAACAGGCCTCTCTTTGAAACGTGTGGGTCATGGGTAACCCAGGTCTACCGAGTCAGCCTGTTACACATGCTCACTATGTGTGTGCTTTGGACCGTGTGGCCATTCTGTCCTTATGGACGGATGGAACTTTTACTTTTTTGGGGTGGGGGTTGTCCCGGGAGTCAGGTAAATGCGCCCTCACACCAGCTCTAAAGTTGAAAGTCGAACTTTTTGGTCACAGACTTATGTTCTGACTTAAATGTTTTTTTGTAGGATGTAAATGGTTTTCCTCTAAAACTTACTTGAGAGCTGTTCGAATCATTCTGGCATTCCAGTTCTTGCCTGTTTTTGATACCTTGTCTGTACTGGCCTGTGGTTTGAAGCCATCGTCTTCTGCTTCAGTATTGAATTTGTTGCTCAGCACTCTCTCCTTTTTACAGCGATTCTCAGAGGACTTGGGTGCCCATTTTGCCTGAAGAATATGAGGTCTGTGTGAGAGAGGTTGGGACCCACCATGAAGGCAGTGGCCAGAAGAGAGTGTCTGCAGAATTAAGCTCGGAAAAGGAGTCCGCAGGCCTCGGCTGTGTTGGAGGCAGTAGAGTTCTCGAAAGAGATTGTCTTGGGAGTGAGAGAGCAGTGGGGAGCTGCTGCGGGTTCCAGTAGACGCAAGTGCCGAGGCCCTGGCCCACCTGCAGCTGCCGCGCCCCTCAGGACCTGCGAGAAACCCCAGCACCTGGAGAAGCTCCGAGAGGAGATGATACTGGGAGAGGAGCCTGCCCGGACATTTGAAGGCAAAGGTGAGAACCGCCACGAGCGGGCGGCGTGCAGAGAGCACGATTTCCCCGACACACAAGTGCTTCTTGATTCTCCAGGGAAATGGGTTTTACAGAGGAAGCAGAACAAGAAAATAGCCAGCATTCAATCCTGGGAGGACAGCGAGTGTCCGCCTCCTGGAAGCAATGAATGACAGCCGCAGGTCTCCCTGGGCCTCCAGCCCGGATGGCAGCTCTTCTGAGTTCCAAGTGGGTGAGGGTTCCAGGTTCTTTGTGACCTGGATGGTGCCATGGAAAGATGCTGACTGGCGGAAGGAGCAGTGGCTCCTATGAACAAATACACAAATGCAGCGTATATTTCTGTAATGTTGGGTCAGCCAAATGACCAGTGACGAGAGCTGGTGTGTGGGCGCACGCAGGCACGGGTGTGCTTCTGGTACAAGTGGGTGAGCAGAAGTCAAATCTGAGGAAGGTTTGGGGGCCGGATTGGACGGATTTTCGCCCGGCTGTCTGCAGCCAGGCTGTTAGACAAGTGGAGGATGGGAAGCAATGGCAAACCAGTAAAGCAGCAGGTGATGGGCACACGGCCGGGGGCAGCATCCTGCACCTCCAGCGGGGCTTGGGGGAGGGTGCACCTGGGGTGACGCCCCAGACAGAGCCCTTCGCTGTCCTCCTGGGGATTTTCATCTTTGTCCCCATTCCCCCCACCCCCATTTTTGGAAACCAGCTGCTGTTTGCAATATTTTAACATTGTACATCTCTTTTTTTTTTGAAGCTAGCTGATATTTCCATGAATTGTATTAAAAATTGTACAGTTTTCCTAGAAAATCAGCTGATGTTTCATTGAGATGTTTTAAAGTCGTACAATTATCTTAACACTCTGCTGCTGTCTCCTCCGATTTAGTCTCTTGAAATGACAGGAGAAACCGGCCAGTCCTTTACTTGGGTGTCAAGGGATGGCTGTGTATCTGCGGGCTCACAGCTCAGACACACCAGCATGCGCCTGGGCATTTAGCTCGGGCCCGGGGTAGCCCGCTCCGTCCCCAGGCCCAGACCTGGGCCGGCTGGCCCTCTCCACGTCTGGAAAGCTGGCTTGGCTGCCACAGCTGACCCCAGAGCCTTGGACCTTCAGGCACTTGGTCGGAGGCCTGTCTCCCAGCTCCTCAGACCCCAAGGGAATGTTCCTCAAATGGCACTGGCAGCCTCTCCTTTGTCCATGCTGCTGGTGGTTTCTGTCACGTGGGTGCACTGAGGTGGGGCTGAATTGTTCATTGTTCCCTCCTTTGCCAGCCCTGCCTTCTGAGGATCCCTGCCCTCTCCACGACAGCTTCTTCGGGTGTGAGGAGGAAACGGAAGCACACTCTCAGCCGGTCCCATCCCAGGTGAGTTAGGGACCTTTCCTCTCCTTGCCAGTCTCCTCAGCTGTGAAATGGGTCCGGGAGTAGCACGCACGTCCTCAGGCCGGCACATGAGAGCACGGTAATGTTGCCCTGTGCCTTCGTGTGAAAGTCAAGGGCTCTCTGCAAATAAAGCACCTTCTCCGTATGGATGAGCCGGGAGCTCCTAGGGTCAGACCCAGCGTGAGTCTCCCACACCTGGTCGCTTGGGACAGCTGGTGCCCCGTGCTTCAGACTGTTTTCGATGGGTGCTCAGCAAGTTCTCGAGCGTGGGCAGAACTAGGCCTCCTTATGCCCTCGAGCCACACGGGGCCCTGGACCCTCACTGAGACTACTCAGGAGGGCAGCTGAGAGTGTCCCCTTAAAGTGCCATAGTCGCCCTGAGATGGCTCAGTGTGGTGCACGGTGCAGTGAGGAGCGGGTCCCTGACCTCGTTCACATGATCTGTGTGCCCATGAGTGCTTGGGAGCCACTCCCCTCACATCCTGTAAGACTCCCTGGTGTGGGAGGCTGTCTTCATGAAGGACGGCAGCTCAGGCCAGAGGAGTTCAGGGACGTGTCCAGATGTCCCTCAAGTAAGTTGTGAAGCGGAGATGCCATCTCAGACCCGGCCCCAGGGCCAGGCCCACAGCTCTTTGCCTGCCGGCAGCCTTCCTTGAGAACAGGCTTGCCCAGAGCAGGCTCTGTAGGCCACATACAGCCTTTGTCCCATCCTTTTTGCTCATGGTGAAAAATGGATTTAAAAATGTAAAAATCTGGTCTTAGCTATATTAGTCTGTTCATGCTGCCATGACAAAATACCACAAGCTGGGTGACTAAGCAATGGACCTCTGTTTTCTCATAATTCTGGAGACTGGAAATCCAAGATCAAAGTGCCAGCAGTGTTCCTTTGTGATGAGGACTGTCTTCTGCTTGCCAATGGCACCTCCTCTGTGTCCTCACATGGAACAGAGAGGGGCCTCTGGTGTCTCCTGTTCCTCTTACAAAGACACCGATCTCATCCCTCTCGACCCCTGCCCTCATGCCCTCATTAGCCTTTAGTGACTTCTATAAAGGCCCTGTCACTTTGGGGGTATGCCCTCATTAGTGAATTTGGGGGGGAAACAATTCAGTTCATGGCATTAGCCTCATAAAAACATACTGGAGCCCTGATTTGTCCTGCAAGCCAAAGTTTGCTGACCCCGGATATAGAACATCCTCCGTGACTTTGTAGAGAAGTGAGGCGTGGGATCCCTGCGTGGGGTTCCTATTCTTTCCAGTACAGGAAATCAGAAGCACCAGTGTGACCAGGGGTAGATGAGACACTCAGAGAGAAGTGACAACACCATGGGCCTGGGTCTGAGTGCTCATGGGTGTCGTCCTCGGCCACGTCCTCACCCTCCCTGGGCTGCCCCATCCTCCCCACCCAGTGTCCGCAACTTATGGTAATACAGGAGATGCTGCAGCCACCTGTGACCTTCACGGATGTGGCTGTGACCTTCACGCGAGAGGAGTGGGGACAGCTGGATCCAGCCCAGAGGACACTGTACCGCAGCGTAACTCTGGAGATCTGCAGCCACCTGGCCTTTCTAGGTAAGATAGGCTCCGTCCATCGTGGCAGTTTCTGCTTCAGGGACTCAAAGCTCTGGCTCTTCTTAAGGGTGTGCCTGGGTTGGGCCAGAACATTCTAGAAATGGTTCCTTTGAGATGCAGACCCCAGAAATTGCCACGTTTCTGCCTCTAAGGAGCTTTTGCTGGGAGTTTTTTTCGGATGCACAGGGCCTTCCTAGTCCAGCCCAGGGACTGAGAGCTGGGCCAGAGGACATAGTTCTCCTCTCCAAGCAGAGCACAAAGTCCTGTGTTTTCCCCCCACTGACCAGGGCTTTTGCTTTCGAAACCCGATATGATCTGTGGGCTGGAGCAAGGACAAGACCCATGGAAGGCAGAGCGCGGACCTCCCCAAGGTGAGAGCAACCCAGAGGCCTGGTGAGATAACATGGCCAGAGAGCTCCCCTCAGGATCCTGGGTCCGAGGAGCGGAGGAGGAGTGCTGTCCAACAAGCCACATCCCCAGCCACATCAGCCCATCCCTCCGTCCCCAGTCCATGAAAGCTGCGTGTCACAGTTGTCCCAACATTTTTATGTGCAGGTTCTTTTCTGTCCCCATCTTCCCGTTGGCCTCCACCCCTTGGCTGCTACTCCCAGGTCCTGGTGCCCCCATTTCCTCGAGTCCTTCGTCCTGACTTCCACCCAGGGCGGCGGCTCCTCAGACTTCCTCTTCAGGCGTGGCCTCTCTTTACCTTGCGTTGGGGGTCCATCTGTCCTCCATGTTGGACATTCCCACAACTTCTTGATGATCCAGAGTGAGATCTTGTGCATCCAGGGTAGAAGCAACGACATATTCCTTCCAGAAGGATTTCTACTAAATCAGTTCCCGGACTTATTTTCCCACCTCTTCTCATCCACTTCCTGATAAATCCCAGTGTGTCAGGCTCATTGGAACTCTTTTTTAATAGCTGTGTTGGATACGATTCACATACCATATGACACACTCATCTAAAGTATGCAGAGGATTTTAGTATATTCACAGCATGTACATCCATCACTATGATCAAATTAGAACATGTTCATCACCCCAACTAATTGGACTGCTTCTGGTTTTGTTCTGTTTTAATTAATAGATTTTATTTATTAGAGCAGTTTTATGTTTGCAGAAAGTACAGAGTTCCCATGTTTCACCCTCTCCTTCCCTAACACACACACAGTTTCCTCTTTATTAATATTTATATTCTGTGGCACCTTTGTCACAGTGAGTGAAGCTGTATGAGGCACCTGGGCGGCTCAGTTGATTGAGTGTCCAACTGTTTCTTTCAGCTCAGGTCATGGTCTCACA
This sequence comes from Suricata suricatta, assembly GCF_006229205.1. NCBI lineage: Eukaryota > Metazoa > Chordata > Mammalia > Carnivora > Herpestidae > Suricata > Suricata suricatta. The sequence continues at coordinate 58,928,175 of NC_043715.1, forward strand.
GTTGAGGGACTGCACTGGGCATGGACCCTGCTTAGGCTCTCCCTCTCTTCGCTCCTCCTCCACTTGCAGGTGTGCACGCTGCATGTACATGTGCGCTCTCTCTCTAAAAAAAACTATGGATGAAGCTGTAGTAGCACATTATTACCAGAAGAGATCAACAGTTTACATTAGGTTCACTCTTGGGCTGTACACTCTGTGTTTGGGCAGAGGTATGATGCCATGTATCTGTCATTATAGGATCATGAAAAGTAGTTCCACTGCCCTCAGCATCCTCTTTGCACCTCGCTGAGGAGCTGAGATGTCTAGCTGCACAGGCCGCCCCGCAGCGCGGCTGTTGTTCAGGAAACAATAAACCGTGATGGGCACGGTTCCCTCTGTCCTACCTCCTGAAAACTACTGGTCCTTTTACTCTCTCTAGTTTTGCCTTTTTCAGTAGGTCTTCTAGTTGGAATCCTACAGTCCGTGGCCTTTTTAAACTGGCCGCTTTGAGTTAGCAGTAAGCATCGTGTTCCTTCACACCACCTTCGACCTTCACGCTGCCTTCTGCGTTCCCCTAGCCAGAGGTGTTGAGTTTATCTTCTGTGTTCTTGCTGCTTCTTACCCTGTAACTCTCACCACTGTAACTCACTCACTTCTTACACTGTAACTCACTCACTTTCCCTCTGAAGTGTCACCTGCTTTTACTTGTTCTTGTTCATTTGCATGATGCCAGTTTGTGGGCAGCATCTTTCTTCTCATCTGTCATAGATGTCACTTTCCAGCTGACCTGCGCTGCCTGTTTTCCTCATTTTGCAATCTTAATGGAGACATGCTGAAAAATGTGTCACCTCCTCTGCCCAGCTTCCAATGACCAGGCACAACTTAGACACATATTAGCCACCCAAAGACTTCTTTCTTCCTTCTCATCCCCAAATACACTTTCACTCCCTTTCGTTGGGCCATTGTTTCATGATTTCTCATCATCAGAGATTCCAAGGCGACATCAAAAGGGAACACAACAGAGTCTTGGGAAGGAGAGCAGTGTTGCCTGTGGAGGTCCAAGGGAGAAATGCCCTCCTGGAAGTCAAAGGAGGGCCGCAGAGTACAGTTAACATTTTGCCAAATGGAGGATCCCTTGTCTCCATGGCAGACATGCAGAGTGACGCACGGGGACCAGAGCAGAGGCCTTCATAGTACGAGATGTGGGGAGCTATATGCCGAAAATGGGAAGAGTGACAAGTCAAGGGAGAATATTGGAGAACTCAGGCAAGGGTCCTGAGCTGGGAACCTGTAGCACCTGTTAGAGCCCCAGTATTTCAACACAGGGAGCAATCCCTATTAGGACAATCAGGGTGATGAGATCAAGGCAACCATGAACTAACAGTCCACTCTGTGCCAGGCACTGTGTGGGACCCACATATCAGTGCATTTGCACGGCAAAGTAAACCCTGTAAGCTAAGGAGTTTTATTTCTGGCTTACCGCCAAGGATAATGAGTTTCGGAAGTTGCTGGTTAGTGGAGCCCAGTTGCAGCCCAGCCTAGCCAACCACACTGTTTCAAGGACAACAGTGCTTTTTTGGGTGTCTGTGGCATTGATTATGGAGTGGTGAAAGAGTCTTTTGTCTGTGGGTAGCCTGAAGAAATAGTAGAAATGGCATTAAGAATATGAAGTCAGTGTGGATGTTTGGGATCCTGTTTCAAGATCCAGAACCAGAAAATAAATAAACTGATTCTGGGTCAGTAATCTAGGTCAAGGCACCATTAGGCTCCTGTATTAATTTCCTGTGGCTGCTGTAAAATTACCAGTTGAGTGAGTTCAAACAACACAAATTGACTCTTCCACAGTTTTGGAGGCCAGAAACCTGAAATCAGTACCATGGCAGCAGAGTCATGCTCCCTTGGGAGGGTCTGGAAGGAAATCTGTTCCTTGTCTCTTCCCACTTCTGGTAGCTGCAGCATTCCTCGGTTTGTGCCCACATCACTTCAGTCTTTAAGGCCAACATCTCCAAATCTCTTTGCTCCATGTTCATATCACTTTCTCTGTGTGTGTCAGATCTCTACCTCCCTTTTATAAGGACACTCCTGGTGATATTTAGGGTTCACACAGATACTCTCCCTATCCCAAGTTCCTTAACTTAAACATCTGCAAAGGCCCTTTATCCAAATCAAGTACCATATTTACGGTTCCAGCAATTAGAATGTAGGTAGTTTTTGTGATTATTGGGGGCTGTATACCTTTAGACCCAATTCTTTTTGTGGATTTCTCCTTTATTCTTTACTCTTCCCTGCTGATTCTTATTTCTCTGCTCCTTCTTTGGGGACCAGTCCTCCTGACTCACCTCTTCTTTATCTTTGTTTTTTATACTGCACGAAATTACAATCCATGGGTTAGAAACAAACCCAAAGATTTGGTCTCCTTCATCCCATCCTGTCCCTCTAACACATCTCCAGTAATTCAGTGTTTTGGATTTCTTTCAGACTGGAAGAATACACTTGAAAAGGAAGAGTCAGCTTCCAAAGAGGATATTGCTGTGGAAGAACCATTCCACAACATACAAATGAAATGCGTGCAGCAGGAGGGCCCCTGTTTGGTGTCATCAGGAGAAAGGCAGGATTGGAGGGACCAGCTAAGGGAGCACCAGGAGGACTCTTTGAGTCAAATGATATTCACCCCAGAAAGACTGTTTGCTCAAGGGAAACATTGTGAGCATGACTGTGGGGGAAGTTACCTGAATTTAAGCCTCCTACCTCCAGCATTACCCACAAGAGCACATTTCCATACACTTGACTCACAGGTTAAAAAGTTGAAACAGAATTCAGTTTTCATGAATCATGAGAAAGGCTGGGCTGATCTGAAGCTTCATGAAAATCACCAAAGTCCCAGAGCCTTCTGTCAGAGCATTTCCTTGAGTAAACTTACAAATGTTGAAATGAGAAATAAAAAGCCTTATGAATATACTGTCAGTAGTGACTCTTTCAACTATGATACCTCCCTTCGATACCATAATAGAATTGTTTCAGCAGAGAACAGTGATGACTGTACAGACTGTAGAAACATCATTAATCATAGCATGTCTCTGAATGAACACAAGCCAGTGTGTTTTAGAGAACTCCAGTATGAGTGTGACAGATGCCTTGTACAAACTGAAATAAGCGATCCTGGAGAAGCACCACTTGGATGTGAGGAGGAATGTCATGCTTTCCGTGAGGCCTCATCTTTTACTGACTGTGACATCATTAGGACGGGAAAGAAGCCACATGCATGTAATCAGTGTGGAAAATCTTTCAGCTGTTGCTCCAAGCTTGTTGTACACCAGAGAACCCACACTGGAGAGAAGCCCTATGAATGTTCTCAGTGTGGGAAGTCTTTCAGCCAGAGCTATGACCTTGTTGTACACCAGAGAACCCACACTGGAGAGAAGCCCTATGAATGTAACCAGTGTGGGAAATCCTTCACCCAGAGTTCCAAACTTATTAGGCATCAGCGAACTCACACGGGAGAAAAACCATACAAATGTCACGAATGTGGAAAATCTTTCAGGTGGAACTCTAACCTTATTGTACATCAAAGAATTCATACTGGAGAGAAACCTTATGAGTGTGGTCATTGTGGAAAGTCCTTCAGCCAAAGCTCTGACTTTGTTGCACATAAAAGGACCCACACTGGAGAGAAACCCTATGAATGTAACCAGTGTGGAAAGTCCTTCATCAGAAGCACTCAGCTTATTAGGCATCTGCGAATTCACACTGGAGAAAAACCATATAAATGCAATCGGTGTGATAAAGCTTTCACTGGGAGCTCTCACCTTATTGAGCATCAGAGAACTCATACTGGAGAGAAACCTTTTGAATGTAATCAGTGTGGGAAAGCCTTCGCTGGGAGCTCTCACCTTCTTTCACATCAGAGAATTCATTCAGGAGAGAAACCATATGAATGTAATGACTGTGGGAAATCTTTTCGGCAGCGATCACAACTTCTTGTGCACCAGCGAACCCATACTGGAGAGAAACCTTATGAGTGCAGTCATTGTGGAAAAGCTTTCAGCCAGAGGTCTCCCCTTATTGTGCATCAAAGAACACACATTGGAGACAAGCCCTATCAGTGTAACATGTGTTTTAAAGCCTTCAGTCAGAAGTCACGCCTTATTGAACATCAGAGAACACATACTGGAGAAAAGCCCTATGAATGTATTGAGTGTGGGAAAGCCTTTAATGATCGGTCAACTCTTACAAAACACGAAAGGACACACACAGGCGAGAAACCCTATGAATGTAATCATTGTGAAAAGGCCTTTAGTCAGCGATGTCAACTCATTAGGCATCAGAGAATTCATACTGGAGAAAAACCCTATGAATGTAATGAATGCAGGAAAGTTTTCAGTTATAATACATCCCTTATTCAACATGAGAAAATTCATGGGAGAGAAACTCTGAATAGTCGAGATGGGAAATCTCACTGCCAAGCCTTCTTTATTAGAAATCAGGTGACCAAGGTATGACTCTCAGAGTGTGCTCTAATGGCCACACGCATCAGATTTGCTTGGAGTGTTCACTGAAACTGCGCATTACCAAGCTTACCTTGATCTACTAGATCAGAACCTCTGGAAGTAAAACTCAGAAGTCTACAATTCCCAAGAGCAGCACAAGTAATTTGTATGTATAATAAAATGTGTTTACTTCTGCATTGAGATGAGAAACTATGAACATGATCCCTGATTTAAAATTTCCAGTCAGAGCTCGTGACGGAAGGTAACAGCCCAGGTGAATAGCTCCTTACGTCTAACATCCCACATTCAAAACTTGCAGAAGGAAAGCAGGTGCTCAGTATAAATCACATCGTTTGATGTTCTGGGCACAGTGAGACATGCTTACCAGTTGGGTTACAGACAACACTCTAAAAGCCAAGTTGCCAGGTGCCAGCCAAAGGCCAGGCCAACCCTGAAAACGAGACCTGGTAACAGCTGGAGCCTGAGGCTGCCAGTGTAGTCGCCTTTGTCAAGCTCTCAGGCCTCTTCAAACATGAATATGTTAGCAGTATTCACAGGACCTGTTCCATCACTAGCTCAGACGACTGCTCTGGCTGCTCAAGTGCATAAAGCACACGGTTCATAGAATTCCAGCTTGATACTGGTTTTCAGAACCACACCTCCACACCTTTGACTCGATGCTTCTTGCCATGATTTAGTTTGTAGACTCGAATCCCATCTGGACCACTCCAGACTTGAATGACACAGTACCTTGATAAGAGAACAAAATAAAAAAATACTATATTTTTTCTCCTATAAATACCCTAAACATAAAACATGAATTTATGTTTAAACATTCTTTCTTTAAGAATGTAAGCTCCAGGCCCAACATGGGGTTTGAATTCACGACTCTGACATCAAGAGTGACATGCTTTATCATAAGTCAGCTGGGTGCCCTGTTGTGTTCAACATTCTTAGAGGCACCTGGGTGGCTCAGTGGGTTAAGCATCTGACGTCGGCTCACGTCATGATCTCACGGTTTGTGTGTTCAAGCCCCGCATTGGGCTCTGTGCTGACAGCTTAGAGCCTGAAGACTGCTTCAGATTCTGTGTCTCCCTCTCTCTCTGCCCCTCCTCCACTCATGCGCTGTTTCTGTCTCAATAATAAATAAGCATAAAAAAATTAAAAAAAAAACATTCTTAGTAATGTTCAGGTCAAGTTTACCAGCTGCAGGCATGTTCTTTCATGGTATTTAATGAAAGTCAGCATGCCCAGCATGGTGTGGACTTAAGATGACTCTGAAATCCACTAACTAATGTACGTTTGTCCTTCTGGGGGCTGTGAAAGCTTCCGATTTTCTTTCAACATCATCAGGTCTTAGCGTCTTGGTTCTTGAGGATGTGATGCTAAGGCTGTTTGGATCTTGCCAATTGGCTGTCAACCAGTGTGTTCTATGTATATATTACTGAAGAATTATTTACACCATTCATATTCACTGTTGTAAGAAATGGAACTGATGGAGGAGTTTCTGGGTATTTAAGTCTTTGCTCTATTTTCAGGTTGTATATTCCGTTTTCACAATCTGTCCTCTTGTCCCCACAATCCTGCTTGTCGTCCACATAAGTACCAGAGCAGTGTCTTCTTTGCAGAGCCAGCGCACTGAGCTCCTCTTTGGTCTTCTTCAAGTTCTCGGTGCAGAAATCACCCAAGGAGATCATCATCATCATGTCACCAGTGCATCTGTCGCCTGCTCCTCCACACCACTGGTGGCGGGTTGCAGATCCCACAGAGAGAAACTCAGTGGGAGTTCTTGCTGCAGGGGTTGCAGACAGAGTCAAGACAAGGAGGCTCTGGTAACCAGCAACACCCGTTATGGTTATGATGAGCCGGACAACACCCCTTTCTCCACAGACTCAACTGCCAACCCCAGTGGACAGAGAGTGTGAATAGTAAATTACTGTAAGCAGGCTTGAGCCACTGAAAGTTAGGTCTTGTGTGTTAGTTCAACAGAACCTAGTCCATCCTGACTGATACCATCTGGCACAAAAAATATGTAGTTTAAAAAAATCATTCTAACCAACCCCGCCTTCCACAAACATACAAAACGTCAGTTCATGAGGGTAGGCCTGCGGTCTGCTTCACTACCAAACAGTTCCTGGTACGTAACAGCTGTTCTTTGTTCCATGAAGACGTGTCATAGAACAGTTTATCTTGTCTTGTCGTTCTTGCACACTAGAAGGATGAGGAAGGATATAGGAGCAGATTTGGTGAAGAATTGGATGAGATTAGACTCACTAGTCATATTCAGTGAGTTTTCCTTAATGAACATGCTGTGTGGTCTGCGGGACTCATGCCCACCTCTCTGTTCCTCAGCTCCCTCCCGTTAGAAGAAGGATGTTATCCAGGTCTCACGTCCTACTGCCAAGACTGGAACCGATCTCCTGACTTGCAGAGAAGAGGGTGGGGGACATGTGAGATGTTAATCTTACTCTCTCAGGGGATGGGGATCAAGCAGTCACCCCGTGAGTGGGGTTTCAGGGACACAGGGTGAGAGGTCAAGACTAGGCTGGAACTATGATCTCTGGAGGGGAAAATGAAGTGTCACTCCAAGTCATAGAGCCATGCCCAGCTGTGTTCTCAGACATGAGATGGGGCATGGGACATGTGGAAAGAAACCGTCTAGCTGGAGTTGGAGAAGATGTGGATTGATGGTGGTTTCTATGTCTCCTGCACACGTGGGGACCCTTTGTACACTGCTGGGCTCAAAGGGAGTGAGAAGGGATCGCCCTTTGCCTGCTGCACAGTGAGGCCAAAGATCCAGCCATCCCAGGTAGAAAACAGCTTGTCCGTTGGTCCAGATGTGAGGGTTCACATCTGCCCACTTCATAGCAGGACCCCTTCCCTAGCAGGTCTGGGGATTACAGTCACCCTGTCTCCTGACCCTGGAAATGCTCTGCTCCATTGGGGCTGCCTACCCCAGCAGTGTTCCTGGTGTTTGGCCACAGCTGTGCTGAGCGCCCTAGGAAGATGCTCAAAGAATCCCAGCGTCTTTCTCCCATGAGCTGTGAGGACAAGCTGATCCTAGCTGCCAGGCAGAGGGCCCAAGCTGGGTCTGCCCCAAAGAATCTGAAACAGAGAAGGCACCTAATAATGCTGGATGAACTCCTATAGAATGACCATATGACAAGCAAAGGGTCTGAAATTAGCTGGAAAAAGTAAAGCCAAGACAATCCAAAGTGCTTAGAAGGATTCAAACATGGCCTAGTAGTAGATACATAGATCTAACCTAGGGAAATGCAAACTTAAAAGGTCAGTCACTGTTCCATGCCCATTGGCTTTGCAAGGATTCTTTTAAAATTATAAAGTCCATACATCAGGGGTTGGTGAGGGAGATACACTGATGCAGAAGTGTCAAGGGGTATAGTTTCTGGAAAGACCCCGCGGTATGAAGAACTTTACAGGGTTTTAGACCGCTTGCTTCAATAACCCTCTCTGTTCTGCAGAGGGATATTTTATGTTAATAAAAGTTAAAATCTACAAAAGATTTTAAATGACCACTAACTTTTAGAAATGGTGCAACTAAAGGGGCACCTGGGTGGCTCAGTCGATCGAGTGACTTTGGCTCAGGTCATGATCTCACTGCTCATGAGTTCAAGCCTCACATTGGGCTCTGTGCTGATAGCTCAGAGCCTGGAGCCTGTTTAGGATTCTGTCTCCATCTCTCTCTGTCCCTCCCCTGCTTGTGCATGCTCTCTTTCTCTCAAATATAAAATAAAACATAACAAAAAAAATGGTGCAACTGAAAAAATGGTAGAAATACCAGGAAAAATGGGTAAATCTACAGTCATTTGAGGAAAGTTTAACATTATTTCTCTCAGAAGAAAAATGGCTGTTTAAGTAGATAAGTGATTCACCACGAAATGATTAAGAAGCTTGGCATTAACAGTCACAATAGTTATATTCACACACCCACACACACACACCCACACACACACACACACACACACGTGACCAAGTAAATTTTCCAACAGTTTAATGTGTCACTACTGCCACAACTCAGTGAGCCCTTTCCAACACTGACAAGAGTTTCTTCACATCAACAAACGCTCCTCAGTGATTGCCTTGATCATGAGCTTCTCTCTCTTCCCCCTTTCTCCATGTGGGGTTCTGTTATTGGCCCGTGAGGCCTTCGGTATCTCTTCACCTGGGCTATTACTTCCATCCAGATATCCAGCTCTCTCTGTTTTTGTTCTATCCTGAGCTGTTGCTTCGGCGGCTCTCAACAGACACTGTCCTCCAGGCCAGTTTGTCTACTGAGGTTCTTAACCTGAAAGTCATTTTCTCAGCCCCAGAAAGTCCCTATGCTCCATCTGGAGATCCCACTCCAAGTAGATGCAGAGGGACCAATATCTCAATACAGTTGTTTAAAATAATAAGGAAGAGGGGCGCCTGGGCGGCTCAGTCAGTTGAGCATCTGACTTCGGCTGAGGTCATGACCTCACAGTTTGTGGGTTCGAGCCCCGTGTCGGGCTCTGTGCTGACAGCTCAGAGCCTGGAGCCTGCTTCCGATTCTGTGTCTCCCTCTCTCTCTGCCCCTCCCCTGCTCATGATCTGTCTCTGTCTCTCAAAAATAAATAAATGTTAAAAATTTTTTTTTAAATAAGGAAGTGCCTTACATGCTTGTCTGGAAAGATTTCTAGAATATTGTTAAATGAATAAAAGCAAGGTAAAATTCAATGTGTGGTATAACAGAGTTAAAAAATATTTATACATATTTACTTGTGAACGCATAAAGTGTCTCCAGAAGGACCTCTAAGAAACTAAAACTCATAGTTGCCAGTGAGTAAGGAAGTTGGTGGTGGGAGCCAAGGACAGAGGAAGATCCCACCAGATTCCGGCGCATACCTTCTGAATTTCAAGCCATGGGAATGTATTACTTGTTTAAAAACGTGTTTGTTATATTTTTAAAAACAATGATGAGGGCCTGAACTAATAGAGCAGGAGAGATTTTTAGGAGGTGAAAATCCACAGGCCACAGACTCATTTTTCTAATCCTGTGTAATAAACACCCCAAATGTAGTAGCTTAAAACAATGACTTCTTGACTTTCTTACCGTTCCAGAAGTTGCCTGGGTAGCTGGGTGGTTCTTTTCACTTGGGGCCGCTCGCGTGGTTTTGGGTACACGCAGCCGGGGCTGGAGCCACGTGAGGGCTCCGAACGAAGATGGTGCTGGCTGCCAGCTGCGGCCCGGCAGGGGCTGACGACTGGGGCGCTGACATCCGACCCCTTCACGTGGCTGACGGTCCTCACAGCATGGAGGCTGGGTTCTAAGAGAGGATGTCCCAAGAATGAACATTCCAGGAGACCCAGGCAGAATTTGCAAAACTTCTTATGATTTGGCCTCAGAAGTCACCCATCATCACTTTTGCTACATTTTATTGAACAGTCAGTCAGAGTCAGCCCAGCCATGGGGAGGGGAAATAAATCCCGCCTCCTACAAAGAATTCGGGGCTACCTTTAATCCACCATGGAGCCTCAGTGACCCACACAAGTGTAACAAAGAGAAAGGGATTTTTCTCAAAGAATCTTAATCTTCTGTCAGATCGTGATATGGAAAACCACATAGGCTGAGGTGCCGTGAACGAGTGAGCCTGGGCACGGGACCAGAATGTGTGCTTGCGGACAGCTTACACCGAGGCCCCAGGCGACCTAAAGGGGAGGTGCCTGCCAGGCCAGGTAAGGACAAAACGTGCTATGTGCCTAGATTACGGAAGTTTCACAGGACAGTTCTTTGAGCGTGTAGAGTCTTGCGTTTTCTGTGATCTCTGCCTGGGACACTTTCTACTTAAATACCCCCATCGCTCCCACCCCAATCTCCTTTAGACCTCCTCCCACTTATGGCTTTTCCCTTCCTCAGAAAGATTTTCAGGCACATAGAGGAATGCTGTGAGAATGTTCTAAAGGGATTTTAAGAAGAAAGATGTGGGGTCACCTGGGTGGCTCAGTTGGTTGAACATCCAACTTCAGCTCAGGTCATGATCTCATGGTTCATGAGTTCAGCCCCATGTTGGTCTCTATGCTGACAGCAGAAGCCTGCTTCAGCTTCTGTCTCTCTCTCTCTCTCTCTCTGTTCCTCCCCCAGTCACACTCTGTCTCTCTCTCTCTCTCTCAAAATTAAACATTAAAAAATATTAAAAATTTTGGGGACAGCTGGGTGGCTCAGTCGGTTAAGCGTCCTAGTTGGGCTCAGGTCATGATCTCATGGTTTGTGGGTTCGAGCCCCGCGTCGGACTCTGTGCTGACAGCTCAGAGCCTGAAGCCTGCTTCGGATCCTGTGTCTCCCTCGCTCTCTGGCATTTCCCCACTCTCTCTGTCTCTGTCTCTCAAAATAAAAAGATAAACACATTAAAATATTTTTAATTAAAAAAATTTTTAAATCAAAAATAAAATATCATCCAAAAGCTATTTGGTCAAAGAGGAAAATAATAAAAAAAGCCGATTTTGTATAGACAAAAAATTAATATACTCCATATCAAAACCAGAGGAATACATACAAAATTATTATTAAAGCTTGCTTTTATTTTTTATTGTGCATTTATTAAAGATTTTCAACAAAAGAATGTTACTTTTAAAAACATTTTTTAGGGGCACCTGCGTGGCTCAGTCAGTTGGGCGGCTGACTTTGGCTCACGTCATGATCTCATGGTTTGTGAGTTCGAGTTCCTCGTCAGGCTCAGTGCTGACTTCTCGGAGCCTGGAACCTCCTTTGGATTCTGTGTCTCCCTCTCTCTGACCCTTCCCTGCTCATGCTCTGTGTCTCTCTGTCTCAATAATAAATAAAACATTAAAAAATTTTTTAATTGTTTACTGTTTATTTATTTTTGAGAGAGAGACACACACAGCATGAGCAGTGGATGGGCAGAGAAAGGGGGAGACACAGAACTGGAAGTGGGCCCAAGGCTCTGAACTGTCAGCATGGAGCCCAAAGCGGGGCTCGAACTCACAAACTGTGAGATCTTGACCTGAGCTGAAGTTGGAGGCTTAAGCGACTGAGCTACCCTAGGCGCCCCAGGAATGTTTTTGTTTTAATTTTTTTTTAATGTTTATTTATTTTTGAGAAAAGAGAGAGAGAGCTGGAGAGGAGCAGAGAGAGGGAGAGGGGGACAGAGAATCCGAGGCAGGCTCCAGGCTCTGAACTGTCAGCACAGAGTCTGATGCAGGACTTGAACTCACAGAAAGTGAAATCATGACCTGAGCTGAAGTTGGACACTGAACTGAGTGAGCCACTCAGGCACCGCGAGAATGTTTTTTTTTTAAGTGTAATTATTTATTTTGAAAGAAACAGAGACAGCACAAGTGGGGAAGGCTTGATGCGGGGCTTGAACTTACAAACTGTGAGATCATGACCTGAGATGAAGCCAAGAGTTAGATGCTTAAACGACTGAGCCACCCAGATGCCCCAGTGTTAATTTCTTTTTGAGAGAGAGAGAGAGAGAGAGAAAGAGAGAGCGCACATGAGGAGGGGCGGGGGGGGGGGGACAGAGAATCCAAAGTGGGCTCTGCACTGTCAGCACAGAGTCCAACTCGGGGCTCAAATTCACAAGCCCTGAGATCATGACCTGAGCCGAAGTCAGACGCTTAACCGACTGAGCCACCAAGGCATCCCTGGTGTCTTTATAAAAAGAGGAAAATTCCAGACAGATATGCACACAGTGAGAAGGCATGTGAAGATGAAGGCAGAGATATTCAAGCCAAGGGATGCCAAAGACAGCTGGGAACCCACCAGAAGCTGAGGGGGCGTAGAGCAGAGTCTCTCTCTCTCTCTCATGCCCTCAGAAGGACCAAACCATATCAAAATCTTCTTTTTTTTTTTAATGCTTATTCATTTTGAGAGAGAGACAGAGCCTGAGCAGGGGAGGAGAAGAGAGAGGGAGACACAGAATTCAAAGCAGGCTCCTGGCTGAGCTGTCAGCACTGAGCCTGATGCGGGGTTCAAACTCCCTGTGAGATCATGACCTGAGCCAAAGTCAGACGCTCAACCGACTGAGCCACCCAGGGGACCCATCGAAATCTTGATCTCAGACTTGTAGCCTCCATAATTGAGACAATAAATTTTTGTTGTCTAAGTCACCCAGTTTGTGGTACTTTTTTATGGTAGCCCTACCAAACAAATACACCATTTTGTTTTGTTTTTTAAACCGCTACTTTATGGAAAATAACTCCATTTTCCAAAACAAGTAAATATTAGTGAGATGAGTAGCACTGCTTGTATTTCTGCAAAGCTCTCTAATGTCTGGCTTGATGGAAGGCCGTCGGATTTCCATAGCCTGCTTGTGCCTTTGAGACCCGCAGAACTCAGTCCTAACCTCTGCCCTAAGAAACAACTGGACTCGCGCACGGCTTCCAGCAGCACAAGGCTGTGTCCCTAGAAAGACACCAGCCTCCCAGTGAGATGCCTGCCGACTGCCTCCCTGAGAAGTGCTGCCAGGAGAATCTGCTGTTTGTTCTAGCAAACACCCAACGAGAGCCTCCTGACCTCTCTTTCCTACAGTATTTACTAAAACAAGAGATTAGAATTGTGAATTCATTCTCTCTCTTTGAGAGGTCTGTATATCCTCCAACTCAGAAGGTCTTTCTCAAGAATCTGAAAGCCTTTCCTTTGAAACAAAATGGTCAGGAAGGAGAGGGCTTAGTCTCTGTAGGAGGGAGAACCCTAACTTGGATGATCACGAGCTGGCAGCACATTGGCTCCATCACACTGACACTGATCAACACTTTGTAGTTTTCCACATAAGCCCTGCTCCCTCTCCCTTCTGATTCCCTCATTCTTTTCTAAAAGGGTTGAGTGTTCACTTTGCACAAATGCAGGTAGAGTTCAGTGCTTTCCCCCGCTGTCAGCAATTACTGAATAAAATGTTTTCACCATGTTAATCGATGTCTATTTTGTTTATCTATAACACTTCCATTCTGTCGCACTATTACTCATCCAGAAGCCTCTGGAAAACTCTATTGTACATTTGTGAGAAAACGGGAGTGGTGGGGAAAGCTATTATTATGAACTCAGGGATATTTTTCCTTCCTTTTCAAGTTTTTATTTAAATTCAGGTTAGTTATGGTAAAACTGGTTTCAGGTGCAGAATTTAGTGATTCATCACTTACATATCTTACATATAACACTCAGTACTGAACTTAGTTTTGAACTCACCAGCTCATAGGGTCTCAGGAAACCCCAAGGTGTCCCTGGCCCACACTTTGAGAACTACTCCAACAGACAAACACCCTATAATATAACCAAGGAAAAAACAAAAATATAAGTAGAAAATTAAAAATTAAAACACTAGGGAAACATCATGCATTGAAGTTTCAGCACTATTAGAACCAGGAGGAAAGTTGTGCCCAGTGACTCATTCCATATACACACGGGGCTGCTCTAAGATAACGGACTCAACCCTCTCTCTTCTTTTCCATCCTTTTGGGGCTGCTGCAGAGAGGAAGACAATCCCCTCCTGGGACTTCTCTGCCCACTGAGAAGGGAATACTGCCTGGAAATTGTGTGGGTACACAGGAGTGGCCGCATTCAGTCTCCCGGAGACTGCCTGACTCACGGTTCCCGCAACAGCTACTGTCCCCTGCTCAAGTTAAGTGAAGATGCCTGACAAACGCCCCTCCTAGTACTGCTGACCTTGCCGCTAGGCCCTGGGCGGGGTGCCAGGGAGACGCCCAGCATTGCCAGCTAGGACGCGGAGGCCCCGGTCTCAAAGCAGGGCACCCCATTTCCGCGTGGACAGACGCACATCTTCAATATGGGCTGCAGGAACAAAGCCCATCTAGGCGTCGCGACCGCGCAGACGCGAACCCCCAACTGCCAGGCTGGGAGGACGGACAGTCCCCTACTACTCGGGTGCCCTGGGAGCCGGCCCGCGCGCCCCACCACGCAGTGGCTACTGGCCCCCGCCCGCCTAGCACCGCCTCGCCGGGGTGTCTGAGGCAAGAGCGCCCCCAGTGGCCGGAGGCCCGAAGGACGGGCAGTCCCATTGGCCCGAAGCCAGAAGGCTCTCATTGGTCAAAGGTTCGACGAACAGAGACTTCTATTGGTCAGGCGTTGCGGGGCGCCGCACAGCCTTCAGGGAGTTGTAGTCGCAGCGTCACCAGCGCGGCCGCCATTGTCCGGCGGGCGGTGAGTAGAGCGGTCCCTGAGGTGGGGGCTGCTCTCGGGTTTACGGCCGCTTCGGGCTTTTGTCCCCGGCCTATCGATCCAGGATGAACCCCGAAGAGGAAGCGACAGCACTGGTGATGGCTAAGGGGCTGCCAGGAGAATGGCTTCAGGTAAAGTCCTAATAATAGTAACGATTGCAGCGGGTCCGGTGTCTCCCGCAGGTATTGGCCCTTTAACCCTGGCGGCGCACAATGAGCAAAGATCCGGGCCTTGTCCCCCTTTACACATGAGAAAATCGGGGTGCAGTTCGGGGCGCGCTGACTGGCCCGACTGGTGAGGGTGGAGTTTGGATTCGAACCCAGGCCATCTGGTCCCCCAGTGCGCATGCTCTGCTGGTACTCCGGTGTCCTTGTTCTGGGTTGGGGCTTAGTATCATTCCCTAGGACGGGGCTGGCCCGGCTCCCGCCGATAGCTTTCCCCGCGAAGGCCAGCTGCTGTGTGACGGTGTCAACCGAGGGCCGAGATGGCAGGTATTTCCGAATAGAGATGCTTTAAATCACGGAGCCAGCAACCCCGCCCCCGGGCCCCTGCTCCGCGAGGCCCCTGGCCAAGGGGCTGGACACAGTCTCTGAGGGTGAAGACAGGTCACCAGGCACCGCGTTACTGGGGCTGGAGTGACTGCCGGGGGCCCCCTCCCACCACCACTCCCCCGCGGGGGCCTGGGCGAACTGCGCACTGGGCGGTCCGGGCCTGCCAGGCCATCTGGGAAGGTGCCTTATTCAAAGCTCCTGCAGTTCTAGAAAAAGTGGCCGCTCCCTGTGTTCTCCATAAAGTGCTGTCTCCACGTGGCAGAAACCAAAAACAATACATAATTCCTGAAGCTCCACATCTTTGAAATTCTATACTTATAGTGTTTTTCGTTGTTGTTTACAAGGCTTTGCATTATTTCAGATTTAGTATGCAAAGTGAGACTATTGATAATCTTAGATTTGCATGTTTTCAGATGTGTGTTATTGCAGATTTGCATTAAATCACACTTTGTAGGTCACCTAGGTGGCTCGGTTGGTTGAATCTCTCTTTTTTTTAATTTTGTTTGTTTTTATTTATTTTTGAGAGACAGAGGGCGAGTGGGGGAGGAGCAGAGAGCTAGGGAGAGACAGAATCTGAAACAGACTCCAGGCTCCAAGCTGTCAGCACAGAGCTTAGCGCAGGGCTTGGACTCACAAACCGTGAGATCATGACCTGAGCGGAAGTCAGACACTGAGCCACCCAGGTGCCTTGAGGGTCTTACTCTTGATTTCAACTGGGGTCTTCATCTTGTGGGTTGAGTTTGCGTCAAGGTGGAGGTGAAGCCGACTTAAAAAAAAAAATCACAGTCAAGTCTGCTGTGGATGGAGGGGCGGAGCAGAGAATGAGCAGTGTCAGAATAAAACAGTAATTAGGGCAGTCAGACAGATTTTATTTACAAACTATTGCAACAGAGGGAAAGAGACTTCAGTATAGAACTGGACTCAATTCCAAAGACTGCATGTAAAAGTGGGAATTTATAGCTGGATTCGGGGATGGGTATAATTCTTGCTAAACTGACCTAGGGATTCTTGCTGAAGCAGGCCAAGTGATCAGACATTACCTGAAGGATTCTGTGGGATGAGGACTTTGAAAAGATATGGAGAGGGATCAGATATGGTGGGTGGGGATTCTGACTAAACCAACTCTTTCATGAAACTGCGTGATGCAAAGTGGACACAGAAGACCACAGGTCAAGGCCTGGTTGAGAAAAGGGTTCAGAGGAACCAGACTCTCTCAAGAAGAGTCTATTAGCAGTAAGAGAAAGTATATTAGTTATCTGTTGCATGTAACCCAAAAACTTAGTGGCCTAGAAGAACAAAAAATATTACCTCCGTTTCTGATAATAAGAGTCTTTGAGTGATTTAGCTCGTGGTTCTGGCCTGGGTCCATGAGGTTACCATCAAATGTCAGTGTGGACTGCTGTCATCTGAGAGACTGGGGCCGGAGAGACCACCTCCAAGATGGTTCACTCACATGACAGTGAGCAGTCCCTTCCCATGTGGGCCTCTCTCTGGAGCTGCTTGAGTGTTCTCACAACATGGCATCTGGCTTCCCAAAGAGTAAGTGATTCACGAGACAGCAAGATAGAAGCCCCGATGCCTTTTGTGCCCTGGGGTCAGAATTTACACACTGTCCTTTGCACAGGTCAAACCTGCACAATATAGGAAGGGTCTGCACAACTACACAAGGACTGGGGACCGTTGAGGGCCGTCTTGGAAGCTTGACATCACAGGAGGCAAGGAAGCGGAGGGCTTTGAGGTCCAGAGTATAGCTTCCTGTGGCTGCTGTAACAGAGTCCTGCAGACTTGGTGGCTTAAATCAATACACATTTATTCTTACAGTTCTGGGGGTAAGACGTCTGAGATCAGTTATACTGGGCTGAAGTCGAGGTATAGGCAGAGCCGCCCTCAGAGAATCTAGGGGAGATCAGTTTCCTCGCCTTTTCTGGCTCTAATAGCTATAGACCTTGTATTCCTTGGCTGATGGCTCTTTGTCCACCTTCAGAGTTGGCAGCATAGCATCTTGCTTTAGTGGTCACAGTGCCCTTTGTCTTCTGTAGTTAAATGTCCCTCCACCTTCCCCTTAGAAGGACCTTTGTGATTGTATTTGGGTCCCACCCAGATAATCAAGGATAATCTCCCCATCTTAAAATCCTTAATCACATTCACAGAATCCCTTATGCCATTTATGGTAACATTTACGGTTCCAGAAACTAGGACCTGGGTATCTATGGGGCCCATTACTCAGTCAACCATAGCCATGCTGGAAAAGGTCATCCTGTACCCAAAGGTGAGAAGGAGACATTCAAGATTTTTTAAAAGCAAGAATGGCTTGGGTTTGAGAAAAAAGATTGAAGCATCTGGGGGGTGGGGGGTCGGAGAAATACTGGCAGCTAACTGGGATGCGGGGGAGGGGGCCGCTGACCAAGCTGATGCCAGGGCGCCCGGGCAGCTGCGGGAGAGTGTGTGCAGTAAAGGAGTCTGACAGCCCATCCCTCCTGAGCGCCAGTAGCTGAGGGAGAGGAGGGCTGCAGGGGCCGAGGCGGAGCAGCGGGGAGGCTGAAAGGCCGGAGAAAGCAAGGAGTGCTCTCCTGCTAGAATTCCAGGAGGCGACGTGAGGGCCCCTGTGATGCCACTGAGAGCTCCTATGGCCTGGAGAGGTCAGTTCTCAGGGGGCCTGGTGCCTGGGCTGTTCCTGCAACCCACGCAGGGTGGGCGCTGGTTGAGGGGTGAGGCGGGGGAGGCAGGAGGCGCAGGCAGCACGGGTCCGGGCTGGAGGGCCTTTTGAGTGGGATGTGTAGGACATGAGGGCAGGAGCAGAGACCTCTGTCCCCAGCAAAGGGTTCTCATGCTTCCTGCACAGTTTTTGTCAGAGCCATATGCCACTTCTTTAAAATTTTAAAGCTTTTTGTGTTTTTCTTAAAATATTCCTTTATAATTGAGGTATTTAGTAAAGTGATTTTGATTTGCATTTCCCTGGTAGCTAGCGATATTGAGCATCTTTTCATGTGTTTATTCAGTATTTGTATATTTTATATTTTCTTTGAAGAAATACCTATTTAGATCCTTTGCTCTTTTAAAAAAATTTTTTATGATTTTTATTTATTTTTGAGAGACAGGGAGAGTGTGAGCAGGGGAGGGTCAGAGAGAGAGGGAGACCCAGAATCTGAAGCAGGCTCCAGGCTCTGAGCTAGCTGTCAGCACAGAGCCCGATGCGGGACTCGAACCCACGAATTGTGAGATCATGACCTGAGCCGAAGCCGGAAGCTTAACCAACTGAGCCACTCAGGCGCCCCTTCCCTTTTTAATTGGGTTGTCGTTATTATTGAGTTGTAAGAGTCCTTTATTGTCCAGATACAAGTCACATACCAGATTTGTGATTTGCTATTATTATCTCCCAGTATGTGGATATTTTTTCACTTTATTTATTTATTTTAATTAATTAATTATTTTTTTAATGTTTTATTTTTGAGAGAGAGACAGTGTGAGCAGGGGATGGTCAGAGAGAGAGGGAGACACAGAATCAGAAGACAGGCTCCAGGCTCTGAGCTGTCAGCAGGGAGCCTGACGCGGGGCTCGAACCCGGGAACTGCGAGATCATGACCTGTGCCGAAGTTGGACGCTTAACCGACTGAGCCACCCAGGCGCCCCAGTTACTTTTTTAATTTGAGAGAGTGAGCACGGAAGTGGGGGAGAGGGACGAAGGGAGAGAGAAAATCCTAAGGAGACCCCACGCTTAGCAAGAGCCCAACGTAGCGCTTGATCCCAAAACCCTAGGATCATGACCTGAGCTGAAGCCAGGAGTCAGATACTGAACCAACTGAGCCACCCAGGTGCCTTTCTTTTCACTTTCTTGATTGTGTTCTTTGGAGCACAATTTTTAGTTTTGATAAAGTCCAACTTACTTATTTTTTCTTTTGTTGCTTGTGCTTTTGCTGTCAGATTCTACGAATTCTTTGCCAATCCAAGATTAGGAAGATTTATCATTATATTTTCTTATAAGAGTTTAATAGTGATAGCTCTTACGTTTCTCTTTTATCTATTTTGAGTTAGCTTTTTATATGGTGTGACGTAGGGGACCAACTTTATTCTTTTGCATGTTGTCCTGTAGAAACTGTTTTACAGCCACTTATTCCCCATCACAGCCCCCAGGAATGGTTCTTTGTAGACAGGAAAGCATGGAAATAGAAGTGGGTACCTGCTCTGTGCTTCTTGAGGAGGAAATGGCAGAGTCAAAACTCAGATCCAGAAATACGTAGCTTCTGACAGTGGCCACACCGAGCCCACAGAAGGGTTTCATTTGTAGGACATGTTGTAGATACACTGCATCAACTTATAAAAATTAAGTTTTCATTTAAAAAAATTTGTTTTTTAATGTTTTATTTATTTTTGATACAGAGAGAGACAGAGCATGAGAGGGGGAGGGGCAGAGAGAGAAGGAGTCACAGAACCGGAAGCAGGCTCCAGGCTCTGAGCTAGCTGTCAGCACAGAGCCTGACGCGGGGCTCGAACCCACAAATGTGAGATGTGACCTGAGCCGAAGCCGGAGGCTTAACCGACTGAGCCACCCAGGCGCCCCAAGTTTTCATTTAAAAATGTGGCCTGATTTCTAGCTACTCACTAGAGATTGGAAGTTCTGACTGTATGAGGCCTGACTTTTCCCATAGTCAGTTGGTTCTACGTCCCCATAGTGAGTTGGTTCTACGTCCGGCCTCCCCTTCAAATATTACCCATCTCACAAGTTAAGTACCTTTGTAGGCTCGCACAGTAGCCCACTTCAGTCCCTGGTGAGACTGTCTGGTCCCTTAAGATAGGTGAGGTTTTTTTTTTTTTTTTTTTTACATTTCTTTTATTTTTGAGAGCATGAGCGAGGGAAGGGCAGAGAGAGAGGGAGACACAGAATCTGAAGCAGGCTCCAGGCTCTGAGCTGTCAGCACAGAGTCCGACACAGGGCTTGAACTCACGAACTGTGAGATCATGACCTGAGCCGAATCAGCCGCTTAACTGACTGAGCCACCCAGGCGCCCCAGGATAGGTGAGTTTCTGATTCCAGCTATAAACCTCTCTTTTCAGGGAGGATAATGAGTCTTGCTTTGACTCTGAGGATTATTTAACATATCAGTTAGATGTTACTGTGTGACAAACTGTCCCAACGCTTAGTGACTTAAACCAGTAATTGTGTCTTTAACCCAGAGATCTGCAAGTCAGCAATCTCTGTCTGCACCTACACCTGTCTGAGATCAGCTGTAGGTCAGCCGTGGCTGGCTGGATCTTGCTGGGATACTCCATATGCCCTCACTGCACAACCTGCATGTGACAGTCCAGTAGGTGCCCAGGGAGGTCTGACTCACATTTCTCAGAATGTGCACTCTCTCAGGACACTGGCCTACCGTTCCATTCTTCCTTCCCTTCCTAAGAGCACTGATGGGGCAGTCCAGCTGATCAAGGGTGTGTGTGATGTTTCAGGAGCCGGTGACCTTCCGGGACGTGGCTGTGGACTTCACCCAAGAAGAGTGGGGGCAGCTGGGCCCTGCCCAGAGGACCCTCTACCGTGACGTGATGCTGGAGACCTTTGGGCATCTGCTCTCTGTGGGTAAGGGCTGCTTCCCCAGCTGATGATCAGATTTCTACAGTGACTCATTCTTCATGGGTTATAGTTCGTAGGGCCTCTGGTATGAGGACTTGACCTTGGGCTGGGGGTGAGGGATCTTGCATTCTCATTCATTGTGGTACATATAGGCGGGGCGGGGGGGGGGGGGTTCTGCCCCTTTCTGTCCCATTCCAAAGGTTTTGCCTTATTGTGAGATGTCCTCGTGCCCTATCAGAAGTCTAGGGCTGGATTCTGAGCTGGTTCTCTCTGTGCCAGATCCCCACATCCTGTGTCTTTCCCTTGTTCCAGGACCTGAGCTTCCAAAACCTGAAGTCATCTCCCAACTGGAGCAAGGGGCTGAGCTGTGGGCAGCAGAGAGAGGCATTGCCCAGGGCCACTGTCCAGGTGAGAAGCTGCCAAGTGGGAACTCCCAACGGGGGCAGCCCAAGAGGTGACTGCAGGTGTGCTGCATGGAAAGGGTGTGTGTCCGGGTCCTCAAGACCCCAAAGATCCAGTGATGACAGTGAAATCACTGGAGGACCTACTGCACTGTCACATGTAGGTTGTGTAGTGAGGGCATATAAAAGTATCCCAGCAAGGGATGAGGAGGAAAGTGGGCAAGGAGAAAAGGCAGAAGGCGTGAAGCCCAGAAGCCAGCCAGCATTCCAGAGTTCCCTCCTAGTAGAGTCACACTGGACGTGCCTGGTTTCCACAGCAGTGAGTTGTGACAACACATGAGGAATGTTGGCTCCCAGGGAAGCTTGTTAGAGGCTCATAGAGGCTCAGCACCAGGGTCTTTTATTGGGTGCTGGTCACTTAGGTACCCTGTGCCTGGCACCGACCAAGATTCCAGGTTCACCATAAACCATAATGTTGGCACAGTTTGGGCACTGTGAGCCACCCTTAATCAGTCAGGGTGGTGGGAACTCCCTTGAAATCCAAATCCCCATGCACAGCCCAGCGCCAGTCTTGAAAACCGGCCCCTCTAAGGATGGCAGCCCCAGCCCGCCCTGTTAGCTCTTCTCTGCCCACAAGGCCGGCAGCCTGCTTCCGCGCTCCCCGTCCCTCTCAGCCGAGCTCTCTCCCCGGGCACAGAGACCGTCCGCCTCTGCTCCAGCGGCCGGAATCCCCCTCCTCCTCCTCCTCCTGTTTTCTCTCACCACCTGCCCGGTGCGCCTTTCCACAGGGCCATTTCTAATAGGCCAACTTGCCCTCCATCTTCTCCATTTTATTCTTTCACGTCCAGATTCTGTAAATCATTCTCCACACCCTTGTGTTCTCTTAGCAACAAGGATTGTATTCAGCTGTAAATATCTGAAAACTGGATTAGAGTGCTCAAAAAAAAGAAGGATTTTTTCACAAAGCAGCCACTGCTGCCTCTGGCTCAGTATTCAGTGATGCCACTGCTGACGGACCTGATTCTTCCGGCCTTGCCTTGGGGTCCCAGCAGCTCTGGCCACCACACCTGTGCTCCGGGCAGGGGGTGTGGATGTGGGAAGAAGAGTGCCTTTGGACCCCTTTTATGTGGACAAAGTGCAGATTTCACCCTTGGAGGTCTCCTTGGCCAGGACTGGGTCACATCCACCTGCCCGTACCCCACTAGGGAGGCTGGAAAGGAGGCCTAGATTGTCATAATTGGCTTATGCCTGTCACATCCCTTCTCTGGGACTGGCGCATCGGTACCCTGACAACATTCTGGAACGAGTGGGTTATGACGATGGGATGCACAGCGAGTAGTACCTGCAGCTCGGCCTCCCACCGGAATGCCTCTGACGCCACCCAGGGCCTCCCAGCCTGCAGGAGATCACAGGCACCCCCACAACAAGGGATAGCCTAGTACCCGAGCGCAGGGGTGAGTCTGCAGCAGACGCAGGAGTGCCGTGTCTCCTCCGAGGCAGAAGAGCCTGAAGTGCCCCATACGTTTGACGTCCTCCAGTCCCCAGTGCTGGCCTGTACCCCCAAGCCCTGAGCTAACTCCTGCCAGACTGGCTCCCTTCTGGATGCCATGGTCCCAAGCGGACCATAAAATTTCACCATGTAAAATGTACAGTTTAGTGGTTTTGAGTATATTCATAGATTATATCCATCACCATTGTCAAGTTCAAGGACATTTTATTGGCTCCAAAGTCACCAGTTAGCAGTCCCGTGTTTTGTTTCTACCCATATAACACTTGTGACACCAAATGTTTAGGTTTTTTCCACACTAACAAACAGTTCTCCAGTTCTCCCAATACTAGCAGGGTGCCAAAAATTAAGTCCAATTCTGACACTGTGTAGCTGGAGTTAGTGTAGACGCCACCACCTGAGGACTGCCTCCACTTCAGATGCCAGTTGCCAAGTCAGGGCATCCCATACCTCTGACTGACGAGCTGTTAGTCAGGGGTTCCCGTGACCCCCCTCCTTGGGTTCGGTAATTTGCTTTTACAGCTCACAGAACTCAGGGACACTATTTATTAGTGGGGTCTACTGGCTCTGGAGGTGAAGAGAAGGGCCAAGGAGTGTAGTCAGCCTCCTGAAGCTGGAAATGGCATGGAAACATTCTCTGCCAGAGCCGCCAGGAGGAGTCCAGCCCTGCCTCGATTTAGGACTTCTGACCTCAGAGCTGTAGGAGCAGGTGCTCACCGAGGGCGCTGCATTTGCCGCACGTGACAGCAGCCACAGGAGGCCGATGGCCTGGCCTTCGCTGCACTGTGTGCAAGGGGGGAGCCTGTGTCTGCCTGAGAGCAGTTTTTGTTCTGGAGGATTCTGGGACCTGGGCTGGTCCTCCCAAGGTGTCCTGTAGACATGAGGGTACCTCCACTTGGGGATCTGACCTACCAACCTTCGGTTTTCTAAAACCGAGCTCCTCGTCTGCCTCCAGGCCTGCTCCTTCGATGGTTTGTTCAGTATCTGCCTCCCCGGCTCCTGAGAACAAGGCCTTTCATGTGTTGGGGTTGCAGTTTCTCCCTAGCTTCAGGGCCAGACAGTGAATATTGTAGGTTTTGTGGGCCAAGTACAATCACTCTTTGGTTTTTGTCCTCTCTGTAGTGAATTAGCTTAAAACAACACCCGTTTATTATCTCACATTCCTGTCAGTCAGTGCTGACTGGTGTGTGTGCTCCAGGTCTCCCCAGACTGAAGTCAAGGTCCTGGCTGGGCAGGGAGCTCCAAGAGAATCCAGTTCCAGGCACGGTCCGGCAGGATGCAGGTCCATGTGGCCATAGGCTTGGGCCTCCTGTTTCCCTGGAGACTGTCGTACAGGAGTTGTTCTCGGCCTTGGGAAGCACACCCATTTCCTGACAGAGGTCCTCCTGTGCAGCCGGCCTCCCTTTTACCTGCTTCTGCTTTTAAAGGCTCTGGGGGTTACTTGGGACCCACCCTGATAACCCCGCATCTTCTCCCTACTTTAAGGCTTCAGGTCAGGTCCTGAGTCCCCTGCAAAGTGCCTTCATAGCAGTGCCTGGATGGGCGTCTGATCACACAGCCAGGGACAGCTTTAGAATTCTGCCTGTCTGGGTCATATGTCCTCTTTTTTTCCTACAGCCCTTATGTTTTTAACATAAGAAATATTCATATTTGGGGTCCGTAGTCTGCCAGGCCCGTCAAGGCCAGTACCTGGGCCTGTGGCGGGTAGTCGGGAGATTTTTGTCGAAGGACTGAGAGCAGGACACTTCCTGCAGACGAGGCACTTGCTGTCTGCGCAGGAGCAGAACTGACACTTTCCTAGAGGTGGGAGGAGTAGCAAGGATGCAGGCCCAGCGTGTCCCCTGTCTGGTTTTTCCGCCAACTCCCCCGGCTCTTTGGTAATCTTTTAGGCTGGGAGCCCGGACCTGACAGCCTGGCGTCACCCAAGGAGCAGGGCCTTCCTGAGGAGGAGCCGTCCCGTGTGGCGGAAAGGGAGGGCTTCCCGAGGGACGCTCCGTGTGCCGCCGCACTCGGGGAAGGCTGGGAACGCGAGCGCCAGGTACAGGTGCCCGAGGAGGAACAGGATGATTTGAGGCAATTGGAAGGTAGCCTCAAGGGAGTGCCAGTTCAAGACAAAAGCTGTGAAAGTCTGAGACCTGGTCAAAATGGTGTCCAGAGTTCAAACCCAAATCCGTCCTCAGAGACTTGTAGGAGAGACTATCTCTGTGATTACGACTCACAAGCTATCGACCCGGAAGGTGACTCAAGCCTAGTCCAGCAGACAGGCTCCTCTGGCGGAGAGCCGTGTGACAGCAGTGACTGTAGCAAAGCTTCCGGTGCGGCCATTCCGGTTACGGAAGTCACCCGAAGCCAAGGACAGGATAAACCCTACAAATGTACAGACTGTGGGAAGTCCTTTAACCATAACGCACACCTCACAGTGCATAAGAGGATTCACACGGGAGAGAGACCTTACATGTGCAAAGAGTGTGGGAAGGCCTTCAGCCAGAACTCCTCCCTGGTTCAGCATGAGCGGATCCACACGGGAGACAAGCCCTACAAATGTGCCGAGTGCGGGAAGTCTTTCTGCCACAGCACACACCTCACTGTCCATCGCAGGATTCACACCGGAGAGAAACCCTACGAATGTCAGGACTGCGGGCGGGCCTTCAACCAGAACTCCTCCCTGGGCCGGCACAAGCGGACGCACACCGGGGAGCGGCCGTACGCGTGCAGCGTGTGCGGCAAGGCCTTCTCGCGGACCACGTGCCTGTTCCTGCACCTGAGGACACACACCGAGGAGAGGCCGTACGAGTGCAACCACTGCGGGAAGGGCTTCCGGCACAGCTCCTCCCTGGCGCAGCACCAGCGAAAGCACGCCGGCGAGAAGCCCTACGAGGGCCGCCAGAGGCTGACCTTCGAGCAGGCGCCGGCTCTGACGAAGCGCGGCTGGGCCGAAGCCCTCGGCTGCGACCCACCTCTGGGCCCGGAGGGGCGGGCTCACCGAGGCGACAGGCCTTTCAAGTGTACCCTCTGTGGGAAGGGCTTTCTTCAGAGCTCGCACCTCATCCGACACCAGGTAACGCACACCAGGGACGGGTCCCCGGGCCGGAACCGGCGGCGGCTCGAGCAGTCCTTCGCGCGGGGCTCACACCTTGCCCGGCACCAGCACACGTGCGCCGGCGAGAGCCCCGGGGGCGGGGTGAAGGCAGGGCAGCCCCCGAGCCGGGCGCTCGCCTTGTTTGACATCCGTGAGATCATGCAAGAGAAAAACCCGGTTCACGTCATTGGGGTTGAAGAGCCTTCCGTGGGTGCTTCTGTGTTGTTTGACATCAGGGAGTCCTCGTAGGAGAGAAACTCTACAGCTGACGTATGAACCACGGGCACAAAAATGTGCTAAGTCCACACAGTGCGTTCACGGAAGGGGGCCGGGGGTAGAAAGGTCTAGGGCGACCTCTGATTTCTTAAAGAAATGGTGCTTCCCGAATACCAGAGATTGAGGGTTCTCCAGTCTGCCAGGGCCGGCGCCCTCTTTAACCACAGGCGTTTTGTGCTGTTCCCTCTGTTACTGCAAGATGAATTCCGAGGTAAGAGAACCTACACGTGTGTGTTGGGAAAAACCGATATACGGCCCCTTTCTGTAAAGCATGATTAAAGCAAGAGTAATTTACCGTAGCGTAATGTAGACTGAGTTGGTGTGGTATCTCTCCACGTGACTGTGTGGGCCGTTGAACCTGGACACCTGGGGCATTGCCGTTGCCATCCCGTGTGTGGGACACGGCGTTGGTCATGGAAATGGTCCGAGGGGCATTCCTGTATGGGATGCGATTTTCCTAAGTGGTGACGAACTCTTGCAAAAGTATTAGAGAAAGCAAAATACCATGGCATTTCTGGAAAATTCTGTATAAATCCTAAGCGTGCAGGAGTTGATTTGTGTTTCTATGTGAAGTTGACTTAGGATTTCAGTTCACACATGACAGACTTGTACACACGTGTGTACACAGTCCATGGGAGCCGTCTCTGCACCTCACGGTCATCAGAGCACACTTGGCCCCCACCCACATGTCCGCCACACTCATGCCCAGAGCAAAAGACAAAGAGGCCCCCGCGAAATTGTGCTGCATTCCCTGGACATGTCACAGCTCCTTTTGAAAGCCGTTGCCTTGAAATTGCCAACATTGCTTAAGGCAGAGGTTCTCCATCAGGAGTGGACTTGTCCTCCAGCGGACATTTGGTGATGTGTGGAGACATTTTTGGTCATCTTAACTGGAGGAACAGAGGGGTGCCACTTGGGAACTAGTGGGTAGAGGCCAGGGGTGCTGCTAAACACCCTCTAATGCCCCAAACTGCCCCTCAACAAAGAATTAGCCCCAAATATCCCAAGGGAAAGAAACTACAGCCAACTTTTTCCAGAGTCTAAATCGATCAGGGCTGCACCAACAGGCGTATACCTTTGGTTTTAACAAATGGTATCATTAACTGATTTATACACAATGTGTCTTATAGTAGTCTTTTTTTTTTTACCATTTTGCAGCATTCCTAATTGGTGTGGAAAAAGGAAGGGAATCTACTTATTTTTCTGAGTAATCTAAATTTTAGCATTTTATCATGGACGTCGTAAAACATGGGTAAGCCCCACTTGTGACCATTCCTCCTTGCTTCCCCATTAATAGTGTGGGGTGCAGCTTCAGGAATGTTCCACCTATCAGTGCCCTGTGGGGAGAGGAGCCCCAGTGGTAACTCATGGTTCTGGCAGCTGTGGAAGCCAGGCCTTCAACTGCCCCTTCCCCTCCACCTTGGCCCCCAAAATGGCAGCTCCTGAAGGGTCCCAGAATGGCTGCTGGGTGGGCTGAGGTTACAGTGGCCTCAGCTGGTAAGCCGGGAGCAAGCCTGTCACTCGCCTCCCTCTCCAGGCAGCAGAGATGATTACAGATTTTTCATTTTTCACTTCGGGTCACATTTTCTAGGCATAATGTTCCTCCTGATTTCCTTAGAGATGCTTTGAAACAGATAAGCTCCTCAGGGGAAGTTACTCTAAACTATGGAATCCATGGCTTTATCAGCTTATAAAAGTAATGCAAACTCTTTACTGGAAAACATGGAAAATACACAGAAGTAAAATTGAATTCCTCATACTTCACTATCCAGAGATGGTCTTTACCGCAAAGATTTTGTTACTCTCCCTTGTAATTTTTTTCATAACAATATAAATGTATACATACTGTGTACACTAGATCTTATACCATAAAAATATTTCTAGTTGTGTTGTTTTAGGAAATTGGAGTCCTTTCTTGTTCTCTTGTAATGCCTGCTTCTTAACTGGTTTTGGGTTTTTTTGAGCATTTTCCTCTGGCCATGAATTTCGTGTAGCCTTTGAAGTTACTTTTCAGGAGGGTTGTAGGAGCGTGACCACCTAGCATTTTACCAGCTTTGACTTTTATCCAAAAGTAGGGAGACTCTTCTACATGTTACCATGGGGAGTAAAAATGGACTCAGCCTCTGTGAAGGGCAGTTTATCAGTTGCCACCTAAAATTATAAACACACACGGGACTCCTGGGTGGCTCAGTGCATTAAGCTTCAAACTTGGGCTTAGGTCATGATTTCGTTGGCTCATGAGTTCAAGCCCCATGTCGGGCTCTGTGTTGACAGCTCAGAGCCAGGAGCCTGCTTCTCAGATTCTGTTTCTCTCTCTCAAAAATAGAACATTAAAAGTTTTTTAATGAAAAAAATAAAATTAAAAATACAAACTCTGTCACAGTAAACCTGTTGCTGGGAGATATATTTGTACGTTGTAGACTGTATATTGTTTCACTATGGTGTTGATTTCAGAAGTAAAAATTTCTAAACAACCTGTGTCCACCCTGGGGAACTGGGTTAGTGATTTCTGCGGAAACGGAGAATGACAAACAGTTTTAAAAATGGGGACTGTTTTTATGTACTAATATGGGAAAGAGCTCCAGAAAACTTTGTTAAATGAAAAGGTGTAAAACAGTATGTAAAGTATGTTTCCATTTGTGTAAACAATCCTTTGCTTACGCACACACACGCGCACACCCACCATCTCCTGAGGGTATAAAGTAACCAAGCTTACTAGTTGCTCTTGTGGAGGAGAAATGGGGGGAAAGGGATGAGGAATGATTCTCACTCCATATCTTTTGATATTTTTGGAAATTTGAAACCTGTAAAAGTATTACCAGTTCAAAAAATAAATTTTAATTAAAAATCTCAACTCTTTCAAGTTAAAGTAAGTTTGTTAATTGGTTTCATTGCTTTCTGTCTCACACACGCGCACACACACTGAATTCTTAGCCACACCTGTTCTTATATAAGCACACATGTATAAGCCTTGAGTTAATGGAACCAGTTAAGTGTAAAATAGCTTTGACTCCATGCATTTTCCTGCCAGCTGTTGTAGCACATACATTTCCAAGGTATTTTATTAAATTCCCTGTATCAGCCCAAATTATGCCCTCACGTAAATTGTGGCCAACAGCCAAGTTCCCCATTTTCAGTATCTCCTTGTACATCCTCAGAGATATTCAAGTCCTTTGTGCAAAAGGTAACTGGTCAGAAATCTGCATCGTCTGAAGCGCAGTGTCCTGTAGGTCTCTTGTAAGGAGTTAGAAGGTGAACATCTAGATGTTACAAGTTGTCCGTCATAGTAATCACTAGCTAGGCATAGCTATTTAGATGTAATTTTAAATTCACCCAAAATTAAAATAAAAATTGAGTTTTCAATCACATTAGCCACATTGCAACTGCTCACTAGTTAAAATAGAACGAACATCTCCCTCAACTCTAGAAAGCTCTTTTGCACAATTCTGGTCTAAAATAAGTGGCTAAGATGATTTCTTTAATCTCCCCTTGTGGCCAACTGACTAGTGGGAAAGAAGGGAGAGAAGGTCAGCCTGTACATCAGGAGTCAACTCCACCAGGCACAGCAGAATCCAGTGCGTGGGTTTTTTTTTATTTGGGTAGGATGTCATTGAGAGAAATTAGCAGATAGACTATAGAGAAGGTAATGGTGTGGTTTCAGTGGCCTTTCTTGAGTAGGTGGAAGAATGTCCTGGTTCTTACAGGGCATCTGCTGAGGCTCTACAGGATGTACAGGGTTCGGGAGGGGTGGGGGTGGGGATTCCCCAAACTACAGAGAAGTATGGGTGCACGTGAGTGTGCAGAGAGAAAGAAAATACGCTTCGTGTCTGCAAGAACTTACATAGAGCCATGCGTGTTCGTACCCGTCTGGCCCTCCGCGGCAGCGGCTCATCGGCACGTTCCCATGTCCCTTCACGGCA
This sequence comes from Suricata suricatta, assembly GCF_006229205.1. Taxonomy (NCBI): domain Eukaryota; kingdom Metazoa; phylum Chordata; class Mammalia; order Carnivora; family Herpestidae; genus Suricata; species Suricata suricatta. Next base: position 58,958,115 of record NC_043715.1, read on the forward strand.
CCGTCGCCCTCGGGACTCCATTTCCCACAAGGCCAGTCACCTGTGCCCGGCGGCTCCGGGCACGCAGCTTGCAGGGCCTTCTCCGAGATCCATCGGCTGGAATGCCGTCGGCGAGCGTGCGGGGGCCCGGCTCTGGGAGGGATCCGTGGCCGAGGTGAGTCCGTGTGGTGGCTTTCGTGAGCGTGAGGGACGGCCAGGCCAGCGGGTACCCTGTGCGAGTGACCGAGTGGCCGGCTGGGACTCCGGGACGGGTTGCGGGGAGGTCGTTGGGGAGGAGAGAGAGGACGGACAGGCTGCGTGTCGGAAGGTATGAGGGAGAGACCCGGGCGTGCCCGCCAGACCTCAGCCCAGTGTGGCCGAGCGGGACCGTGGGCGAGTGCTGGTCACAGGAGGGCTGTCTGGCATTGAGGTACCCCCGTGGGTGTATATGAGACCTCGTCTGTGTAGATGTGACCTCAGGTGTGTGCGCGTGGCCAAGTGTCCCCACGTGTGTTTCAGAGGGGAAGGGTGTATTGCATGCGAAGCCCCACCTGTGCGTGGGAGCCCAGCGTGTCCTTGCCTGTGTCTGCAGGTGTGACCTCAGGTATGTGCATTTGCCTGGTCGTGTTACCACTTGTGCATGTCAGAAGGGAAGAGTGTATTGCGTGTGTGACACCATTTATGTGTGCAGATGAGACCTCAAGTGTGTGTGTGAGTGGTCAGGCGTGTCCCCATGTAAGTCTGTGTGGGGAAGGTGTGTTTTGTGTGTGTGGCACCTTTGTGTCTGCAGGTGTGAACCCAGGTGTGTGCTATGGCCTGTACCTCTTAGCTCTCACTCCACATTCTCCTTTTCCGAGGCCCTGGCAACCATTAATCTACTTTCCGTTAATTCTCTGTTAATTACTCTGTCTGTTCTGGACATGTGCTATAAATGGCACCAACAATGCATGGGTTTGTTGTGTGTCTGGCTTTTCTCCCTGAGCATGATGTTTTAAAGTCCATCCATGTTGTGCCGTGTGTCAGTACTTCATTCATTTTTATAGCTGAATAATGCTCCGCTATATGGATATACCAGTTTGTTTACCCAAATAACGCTGCTGTGAACATTCACATACAGGTTTTTGTGTACACATATGTTTTCCATTTGGGAGAAGGGGCAGTTGGGTCTGTCCCAGGGAAGCCCGTGTGTATGGCCACACCCACTCCCTGTTGCCTCTGCTCACCCAGCAGTGCTTCCTTTTCCAGAATTCCAGCCCTGAGCCTCGAAGTGAGCGCCGGAGGCTGGACTGCTGCATGGGACTAGAGGGGAGGAGGCGGCGGCTCTGGGAGCTGGAGTCCATCCCTGCAGGAGTCTCCCACGGCCTGAGCTCTTCGTCTGGGACTAAGCCCGCTCGCCCCGTCTCCTGTAGCTGCTGAGGCCAAGCAGCCCGTAGACCAAGCAGAGTAGCAGGCGATGGAGCCTGAGGAGCCAGGTGACACACGTGGCAGGCTGGTGGTCATAGGGCTGGACGTTTTCAGAAACTGGATCTTCCTTAAAACGTGTGCCGCTCCTGGTGCCTTCACTCTGCCGCCCCGCCGTCCTCAGCCGCGTCCAGACGGCCGCCTCCTCACAGGTCCCCTGCCCGCCTCCGCCCCCTCTCCTGCTCTCCACACAGCACCGGGGGGGTCTTCACACCCTGAACAGTGAGGCCACCTCTACCTTAAGCCTTCCATCCCTGCGCTGGCTGCCATAGCAGGGTTGGCAAACTCCCTGTAAAGCACCAGTAACAGATGTTCTCAGCTTTGCAGGCCAGGAAGCAAAGCCAAGGGTGTCAAGTCGAGAGAGAAAACATCCCCACAGAGCGCTTTTGTCCCGATGAAATCCAGAACTTTATTGAATGCTGAAATCTGAATTTCACCTAACATTAATCTGATGATTTTTCCCTCTCAAGCACTTAAAAATGGAGAAACGGTCTATTCAGAAATAGGCAGTGAGTGGAGCCAAGTTTGCTGACCCCCGATTTGACCAGATTCTCGCTTCCCATGCCTTCTGAGCCCTGCGTGACCTGATTTCTGCCTGTTTCCGGGCCTCGTCTGTAGCTCCCCCTTGTCCCACCCCCCTGGCCAATGAATAGCATTTGAATTTAGATATTACCTCAGAGGCCTTCCCTAACCACCTGATCCAAAACAGGTGTCACACACATCTACATTATGTTTTTAGCACTTTTACACATTTTACACATGTGTTTCTTACCATCTGAAGACTATACATGTTCCTAGTCATAGACTGTACGTTTCACGATATCGTGCACAGTCCATGGAGTATTTGTTGAATTAATGAACAAACAGCCCTCTGCAAAAGGTGCTGTTACCCTGTTTTCAGATAGAAAACCCAGGCCTTAGGGGATTGAGCAACAGCAGGTCACTACGAGAGTGGTAAGGTGGAATTGAGCGCAGGTCTGACACACTCCACTATTCCTCCCCCTCCCTGTTGCCAGCCTAGGAATGACACTGAGAGGAAGGTGTGGCCGCCAGGTGCATTAGGACCCCAGGGATCAGCTCCCCACTCTCACTCCTTTTGTGAGGCAGAAGGCCTCACATCAGCCCTTCCCCACTGGGACTGCCTGGAACTGAATTCAAAACAGCTGGGACTATCACTTTTCCCTCTTCTGAGCACTTGCTGCTTGGTACCCCACTTTGTCCCCAGTCTCTGTAGAGGCATCTTGACAAGGTGTCTGCTGCAAGTGAGTCCATAAAACTGATAGCATGGGCCTGAGGCCTCGGACTGTTACACAGTGTAGTTCACTTTGTGTGAAGTTCAAGAATAGGCACGGCTCGTGTGTGCTGTCAAATCCCAGCAGCAATCACCCTGGGGCTGGGTGGGGCTTTTTGCCTGGGAAGAGTGCCCTACGGGAGCTGTACGTGGTGCTGAAAGTCCTAGTGCTGAGCTGTCCAAAATGGTCGCTAAGAGCCACATGTAGATATTAAAATGTGAATCAGTTACACTTCAAATTACACATCCAGTTTCTCAGCCACACCGCCTGTGTTTTTTATGTTCAGGAGCCACATGGGGCAGATGGCTGCTGAATTGGACAGCACAGCTCCAGAACATTTCCATCCTCAGAAAGTTCTAGAGCTCGGTGTGGATGGTAGCTCTGCAGGTGTGTGCACTGGTCAAAACTCATTGAGCTGAGCACTCATACTTCTATTAAAAGTATATATTTTTGAGAGCACAGACTCAAGTCTGAGTTCAGATCCTCACCCATCACTTGCTTCACACCTCTGATTTAACCTCTCTGTGGCCCCCTTTTCCCACCTGTAGAAGAGGTGATGATAGTAGCTCTCTTCGCTCATGTTACGGAACTGGGCCAGCATTGCATAGCGAGCCCTTGAGAGCTTTGCAGCCTGCGGGTGGCAGGGAGCCACGGCTGCTCATAGGGACTCAGCCTAGGCTCCTGGGTAGCTCCTGTTTTAGAGGCAGGGGTCTGAGGCCCAGCTTCCAAGCATCAAAGCAGAGGGCCAGTTTCTGTGGAGTCCTGAGCTCAGTGACCCCCTGCCCAGCCTGGGAGCCAGGACAGGATGGAGGGTGTAAAGGTGGGGTGGCTTCTGGCAGCAGGGGCATCACGAGGTATTCCTATGCTTATTTCACAAAGACTTTCTGAGACTTAATGCCATCTTCCTGTCTTTTTTATACCCAGGAAGAAAGGGGCCCAGAGCAGAGGGATGGCCAGTTAGTGGCACGTGGTGGAACTGCAGCTCCTGGGCTTCCTGCTCCCAAGTGTTTATCCTCCGGATCACCGTAGGGCCGTGGCAGTAGTATAGACCCCTTCACTAGAGCCCAGGTGGGTGCCACATCCCCAGACTAATTCTGGGGGATGTGAGTCCATGTGGATACAGCCTTCTCCACAGGACCCACTATCTTGGGTGGTCATGGGTGGGGACATGTGGGGATCCTTCCCGGCAGAAGTTCAATTCAAGCAAGCATCTGCCCCCTGGATGCCTCAGTTTCCTTTGTGTAAAACAGATCTGGTTGTGATGACCCTAACCATCACTCTCAGGAACTGTTGTAAGGTGACCACAGCATGCCTGCCATATGTTCGGGGCTCTGTTCTGCCAAGCCCTGGAGAGTAAGCAGGAGCAACCCTTGTGGGAGGGTCTGGACTGGGAGGGCCGAGGCCCCTGGGAGAGAGGCTAGTGGCCCGTGAGGGGAGGGATGTGAGATGAGGGGACTTTGGGGCTTGGGTCTCTGGGGCCTGAGGATAGATCTGGCCTCTCTTGTATCCCCTGCCCTCTCCCAGCATTTCCTTCTCAGGAAAGTGCCGAGGACTAGCCCAAGGCCCAAGATGCTACATTCCCAGCAGATGCCTTGCACGGGAGTTTCCCAAAATGCCAGCAGCATATTCCTTTCTGTCCTTGCTTCTGTGATACTTCTACCCCTCAGCACAGGACTGGAGCCGCACCCCCCAAGAAGCAGGAGTCCTGGGGTGGGGTGCCTTCTTCTGCCCTGGCTACTCCTCTTCCTTCTCTCTCCACTCCAGCGAGGTGCATAGTGACCCTGTCAATCTAGGGCACCTCGGGGAAGATCCCATGCCTGGACAGATCTGGGACACAGGCTCTTTATGGTCACACTGTTTATGCAGGATCCAGGAAAGGGACAGATGGGGCCTGGCATGTACAGACACCTGGAAGATCTTAACAGGCAAATAAGCGAATGGTGGCACTGAGCAGTGTGTAGATAGGTGGTTGGGGGTTTGGGGCGGTAAGTAGTTATTCTGAAATTGCTGCCTCCTCACAGCCCCTTTTTTCACGGGGTCCCCAAGGAGACAGCCACACACACAGGCAGAGGGATTATTGCCACAGCCTAGGGGTGGTGCCACTGTGGGGCATTAAAGTCCAGGTTGGGGATACTTAATGGCCCCAGAGCACATGTGGCTGGAGTCAGGTGCCATCCTATCCTCCAGGCCTCCCATGCCCAGCCTTAAAGGGGATGCAGACCATGCAGGTGTGACAGATGGCTTTGTGGGGAGGCTGGTAAGGGCCATGCAGCTGTCCCTCTGGCGGCCACAAAGCTGAGTGCTTTGGGAAGGGATGAAGAATCACTGTATTTTTGTTTTTAAGTTTAATTTTTTTAACTTTTTATTTATCTTGAGAGAGAGAATGAGGGAGAGAGAGAGAGAAAGTGTGTGTGTGTGTGTGTGTGTGTGTGTGTGTGTGTGTGTGACCAGGGGAGGAGTAGAGAGAGAGGGAAAGAGAGAATCCTGAGCAGGTGCTGCACTGTCAGCTTGGAGCCCAACGTGGGGCTCAAACCATGAACTGTGGATCATGAACTGAGCCAAAACCAAGAATTGGATGGTCAAGCAACAGCTACCCAGGTGCCCAAAATCATTGTGTCTTAATCTGTTCAGACCCCTATAACAAAATCCCATGAACTGTGGGGCTTAATCGACAAAGTTAGTTCTCAAGAGTTTCGGAGGCTAGAAGTCCACGAAGAGGGCGCCAGCAGGCCTGGGTTCTGGTGAGAGCTCTCCTCCCGGCTTGTGGAGCTGCCCTCTGTGCTGACACACTGCGGAGAAACCAGGGTGAGAACACGCACACTTTGGTTCTTCCCTCCTTATGAGGGCACTAGTCCCATCGTGGGTCCCCCTCCTCCTGACCTCGTCTAGACCTGATCCCCATCAAAGCCCCACTTCCAAATGCCTTCGCGTTAACCGAGAGGACACAACTATTCAGGTGGGACCATGACACCCAGTGGCAAGGTGATAATAGTGCCACTCACAGCACAAGCCACATCCCTCCCCCCATGACCGTAGGATGTTTCCCGGAACATTCACATCCTGCCGTTCCCCACGGGTCTGGCCCTGGCCAGACGGGACCCATGGCTGAGCCAATGCATGTGGGGTGTTTTAGAAGCCAGTGACATTTAAGGACGTGGCCGTGGACTTCACTCGGGAGGAACGGGGGCTGCTGGGCCCCACACAGAGGATCCTATACCATGAAGTGATGCTGAGGAACTACAGCAACTTGGTGTCCCTGGGTGAGGTTTCCCTGTCACCTCTTCATCCATGTCACATGTCTGTTTCCACATGTGTTCACATATACATGGGCATATTTTTCCCCTGCCTTGTCCCCAGGCACCCATACCCAGACAGGTCTTGCTCTGACCTGTGTCCCCCAGGTGGGTCCCTTCTGTGCAGAGTGGACGCCCCATCCCACACCAGGGAGAGACCTGTACTGTGCCTGGGCATGCACACTGCATTACTGGGCCTGTTGGGGCCCGGCTGGCCTGTGACAAAAGCATCAACATCCCCTTCTACTTTCTAACTGTGCGCAGGACTCCCTGCAAACTAGATGTGCTCTCCACGCTGGAGCAGTGGGAAGACCCCTGGACTATGGAGAGAGATGTCCTCAGAGGTCCAGGTGAGTGAAGTAAATGTCTATCAGGGCAGTTTGTTTATTAATTTCTCCCCCTACCTTTGAGGTATAATTGACAGATCAAAATTTTGTGTGCTTAAGGTGTAGAACACAGTGTTTTGGTACACACTGTGAAATGACTACGCAACCCAGCCAACAGAGATGTCCATCTCCTCACATGGTTGCGATGCTTCCTCTGGGGTGGCAATGCTTGCAGTCAGCTCTCATAGGAAATTTCTGGTATACAGAACAGTGTTAGAACGACCGTCACCGGCTTCAGGTCAGTTTATTTCTCCTCCTGGGGCAAGGAGGTGCAGTGTGCATCCATTGGAACAGAGCTAGTAGGTGCAGGAGCCCGAAAACAAACCCGACAGTCATTTAGCGGTCACTTCGGTCACTTTCCCCAGCATCTGACAGCCACTGATCTGTCTTCCGTGTCTATGATTTCCCTCTTCTGAACTTCTCATATAAGCGAAGTTTATATAAATATATTCACATAAATACACATAAACTCAGTATTTTTCACACAGATACATGTGCTAATATATGTGGCCTTTCTGTATTTGGCTTCTAGCCCTTAAGAATGTTTCTTCTTCTGGCCTCAACTGCAAGAGCCCCGCTGAAAGCCGCAGATTTGCACTGTCCAGTCTGACAGTTGCGCTTCTGTCCGTCCTCCCCAGATTGGCCGTACACATTCAGGTTGGATCCTGAGCATCTTTCTTTGCTTGTGCTTCAGGCTCGGAGCCTGGGCCCTGAGCTGCATGGCTGCCTCCAGACAAAGGTGCTCTGCCCCAGGGGCAGATGAAGATGAGACTCAGCGGGAGGGTTTCTGGCACACCGTGCCCAGGGGAGTCCCAGAAGGCCAGGTGGCAGAAAGACACTGCCAAGCAGTGACACTCAGCCAAGGGGAAGAAGAGCCCAGAGTGGAGCCTTTCAGGAACTTTGCTCTGGCGCTCGTTCCTCATGGAGCATCAGCACAATCCCCCAGGGGCACAGATTCCACAAGCCACATTGGCAAGCAGGGCCTCACCTGTGTTTCATTCCTAGCTCGGGGTGCCCCTGCCAAGGACAGAGTGTGTGTACGGAGGCCCTTGGCACTTTCCCAGACCTTAGTCACCCACAAGGAGTTCACACTGGGAAGGCCACATTCGAGTGTGGTGGGTGCGAAGATGACTTCAGCAAGAAAGCACGCCTTGCAGGCTATCAACGGATTCCCACGGAAGCCCTACACATGCGAGGAGTGTGGGAAGGCCTCTGAAGAGCACGCATCTCGCTCAACACCAGACAATCCACACTGGCGAGAAGCTATACACACGGTGGCAGTGTGGACAGGCCTTCAGCAAGAACTCGTCCCTCGTTAGGCACCAGCGCGTCCACACCGGGGAAAGCCCTATGCGTGTGGCTACTGTAGCAAGCGCTTCCGAGGGGACTCATCCCTGGCCAAGCCCCAGCGGGCGCACCGGGAGAAGCCACACGCCTGCGGCAAGTGCGGGTGTGCCTTCAGCCGGAGCACTTGCCTCGTGCAGCCCCAGCGAGTCCACACTGGGGAGAAGCCGTTCACCGGTGGTGAGGGTGGCAGAGCCTTGGCCGACTCCTCGGCCCTCCTGCTCGCCACAGAACCCGCGGGCAGAGCTGCCCCACGAGCCCCGCACGTGCTGCCAGGCACTCAGCGTCGCTCCTCCCTGGCTGACCACGAGCACTGGCACACGGGGGAGGAGCTGTACACGTGCTGGGAATGTGGGAGAACCTTCAGCGGAGCTCGGCCCTCGGCAGGTACCTGGGGACACACTCAGGTGAGAAGAAGTGACTGTGGCCGCGCCTTCAGCCAGAGCCCCCCCCCCCCCCCCCCCCCCCCCCCGGCCCAGCACCTCAAAATCCATAGTGGTGAGCAACCATTTACATTTACACGCGGTGAGTGCAGGAAACGCTTCGGTGCTCCTTCAGCCCGGTGGGTGCACGCGGGTGAGTGGCCCTACGCGTGCAGAAAATGCGGGAGGCTTTCAACCAGAGCAAGTTCCTCACCCAGCGCGAGAGGATCCACACCGGGGAGAAGCCTTTGGTGTGAGGACACTGCGGGCCGTGCGGGTGCCATGCCTGCGGTACAGCCTTCAGCGGCGGCGCACCTCATGCAGCACCAGTGCATCCACATGGGTGCCAAGCCCTTCGTGTGCATGCAGCCTGTGTCAGAAAACCTTCCGTGAGGCTGCGGCCCTCATTCTTCATCAGAGGATTCACACCGGACAGAAGCCCTCTGAGTGTCACAAATGTGGGAAAGCCTTCAGCCAGAGCGGGTCCCTGGTCCAGCTCTGGAGAATTCATTCCCAGGGGACACCATGTGAGTGCAGCAACTATCAGAAGACCCTTGGCAACTGTTTGGTTCTCATCCATCAGTGAACCGGAGATGTGCCAGGTGTGGCAGAGACCCTGTTTGTCCTTGGTGTTTTGTTCTTCATCCAGCAGGGGGCCCTGGGAGTGTTAGGGCCAGTGCTGAGCTGACGCCTTACACCTCATGCACACCTCTTTCTGCAGGAGCACCTGGTTGGCTGGGTCAGAAGGCGGAGTGAGCCTTCAAGGGGAACAACAGCCCCCCGCCCATTCTCCACGCTCCGGGCTCCGCAGATGTCCGGCAGGTGGTAGGAGAGATCCACAGGTACGGACAGTCTTCTCAGCAGGCCTGAAACCGAGCTCATTTCGGGTTTTGCCTAGGGAAAAATGAAATTTAAAAAGCAAACAAAAAACTTAAAAGATGCTTTTTCTGTTATTTGCGCCTTGTATTAACTCAGGCCATATGGTTTTGGATCACATGGTTTGGTTTTGGGTTGTATTGTTTTTTGGTTTTTTGGTTTTGCCAAAAAGTAAGGTTTATGACGCTGAAATGTTGTGTGTCACAAAGCCCAGCCCTTTAAAAAGGCTGTCTGTGTCATTCATCAGCTTCAGCATGAGGACTTCATTAAAATCAGTCGGGACAGCAACATTCCTGTAAGACTTTAGCACTCCGTAAGCACTTAACACACATCCATCTTCTCAGCAGCCATGGGGTGCAGATACTGTTATCCTGACTTCATAGAAAAGGAGCTGAGATTTTGAGAAGTTAAACCACTTGCCTGAGGCCACCAGCTAGAAGCCACTCATTTTTCAGGATGAAAAGTAGCGTTGGCAGATAGGGGCAGGGTGGCAACAGTCCCCCAGCCCTTTCAGCACACGCCAGGGGTGTTTACTGCAAGGAGGCAGCTCTAGAATGTAACGTTCCCTCAAGCATGTGAAATGACGGGTGCTTGGTCACACTTGAAGGAGGTCAAGTCATCTGGCTGGAGGCAGAGGCAAAAGTAGCTGGGCAGCCATTGCTCGGTCCAGACGTTGGTCACGTGCCTCCCCGAGCCACTCTTCTGTTTCAGCACAGAGGTGGTCTTTCACTTCTCCATGCAGCTTCACTCGGGCTCTCTGCGGCCATCAGGGAGCAGTCTGGCCTTGAAGCCCCTGCTCACAAGCATCGTAGCCCATCTTTCCAGGTTCATTTCCAGCCACCCCACAGGCAGCCTGTGTTGTGTTGTCCAATCCCAGCTCATTTTGGTCTCCTGTCCTTGGAATCGGCTCCAGGGCACCTCGTCACTGGCTGAATCAGAAGTAGCCTGTCCTCCCCTCGTACCCCCAACGGCAGCACCGACATCGTGTCATCATTGTCTGTGTCCTCATTTGGAGCCCACCCTGGACCCCGAGCCTCCTTAGCACACACCCCTGTCTCAGAGGCCTCTGTGGACCCATCCCCTGGCACATGGCAGGGCCCAAATCCACAGGGAATGAGTGAGTGAACCAGTGACACCAAACACAAAACGCCTACAAGGGAGTCCCCAAAACCACCTGCAGGTTCAATGACTCACAAGGACTCTTAGAACTCAGAAAAGGTTGAGATACTGTTTATGGTAGTGAAAGGGATAGATTATAATCACAAAGGTAGACAGTACACAAACTGGGATCCAGGAGACATCAGGCACAAGCTTCCATTTGCCCTGTCTCAGTGCAGTCACGCAGACTGCTCTGCATGCCCCGCTATGAGTGACAATACATATGGGGTATTGGCAGCCAGAGAAGGTCACCCAAGCCTGCTGATATTTACTGGGGGTGACCCCATGGGTGCGGAATGCCTGCATGACTGACCTTAGTTACTGAACCTGCAGCTGTCTCAGATCAGCCTGGTACAGTGTGACTCAAGGTCCCCATCACAAGTCACAGATGTAGCCCAAGGCCCCCAGGAAGGAAAGACTCTTAGCAGGCAGGATATTCCAAGGGCTAGGAGGTTCTCTCAGGAACCATCCCAAGGGCCAATCCATTTTTTGTAACGTGCAGTTTGGACACCCATATCTGCTGAGTTCTACTCTGCTGCACAGTGACCCCGCACAGCTGGTGACCAGTGGCACCTCCTCACCCGGCCAAGCGCCACAGCTTCTACTGCAGCACGCGGGAGAAGAGTGGGTCAGGATGCTCAGGGGTCTCCCAGAAGAAACAACCTGGTTTTGAAGGAACAAGACTGCCTTAAGGGGGGCACCTTCAGGAGAGCATCCTGTGTGAGCCACAGGGACCAGGCTGAGAGGCAGGAAGACCTGGGCAGCTGGGGAGCCTCTGAGGCACCACATGGCATGGATGGGGCAGGCTTGCCGGGGGCCACCCACTCAGCCTCTGTAAAAACAGGGGCCGTGTCTTGGCAGCAAGGTGGAGGGATGAGAAGGGATGTGACCACATCAGTCCTCAGCATAGTTCGCTTCCTTCCTGCGGGGTCGTTAGGCGTAACAGCTAAAACCAGTTCCATGGGTTGAAGCCCAGCGCTCCCCAAATGAGCTCTGGGTCTTCACTCTCTGCCTCTCTTACATTCCTTGTCGGTAAAATGGGGATGGTGACCCCCAGCCTGCAAGGATTTAACGTGTTCACTAGTAGATAAAGAGTGTGTCCAGTGTGAGTTGTCCCACCAGGAAGCGGCCTCCCCATGGGGCCAGGCGAGTGATGGTCACAGGTCGTCTGCGGTCGGGTGATGAGCAAGAAGTGCGACCAACAACTGGCATGAATGGCCCGGCAGGAGCTTGGCCAGCCAGGGGGCAAGGGCAGCAGTTGTAGGGGCCTGGGCTTTCACATGCGGAAGACTGAGCTCTGCTGGCATCCAATGGTCAGGGCAGAGGCTGACACAGCACCACACGAGAGCAGGGGCCTATCCGGAGAATGTCCCTGGGCGATTCAATCTTCCTGTAAGGCCAGGTGGTCTTCAAGTTCTTTGCCTGTTACTATTGAGTACTCACTCGTGTGTGTGTGTGTGTGTGTGTGTGTGTGTCTCATATCAAACATCTGCATGCAAAGAGCTGTCCAGGAACTGTGTGGAGGGCAGGAAGCTGTGGGCACTGGGGCACGGGCTGCAGGAGGCAGAGGCTGGGGCATCCGGGCCCAGCCAGCCGGCCTTGGGCAGGAAGCAAGGGAGAGTCATGGGGCCTGAGGCTGGCAGTTCGCTCCTCAGGGGGGCCCTGGTGGGTGTGCGTCTGCACTTGAACATACCCTCACCCAACATCACACACTCGCACACTGACGGGTTCTCTGCATGACCAAACTCTTCTGAGGCTCTTCTGGCTCTTCTGAGGGATGTTTGACGAGGCCTCAAACCTCGAGCTCCTGTGTCCTGTCTAGTTCCAGGAAAATTCTAGCTAAGTCAGTTTAGGGAGAATCTCCCACCTTCCAAATATGATCACTCTCACGGTCTACTCAGGTTCCTCCCCCTCCCCCTCCTCCCTTTCCCCAGCCTGTGGTGTCTGACCCCCTGGCCTGCCTTCAGGGAGAATCCTGTTAGATGTCCCCTCACCCCTGAGGCTTTCTCTTAGTACCTGTTTGCCCACTGATCCCCACCCTGCTTCCTGACTATAAATCCCCACTTGTCCTCACTGGATTCAGAATTGAGCCCAGTTCTATAACTGAGGTCTATTTCCCCCTATTGCAATAGTTTTTCATAATCTGTTTTTATTATTTTAACTGCTGCTATGAATAACTTTAACAACACACACTGACACACACTCATTTCCACACTTCCACACACATCCCCCACCATAGCCAAGGCAGCTACCTAGCAGGGGGAGCATCTGGGCCTAGCCTGAGAGTGTGAGATTCGGCTAACATGTACAGTTGTGGCATACGCCCCACCTTGGTGCCAAGATGGTCTGTGGGATAAAATCCAGGGCCCACAGGCAGCTGCTGCATCCTCCCTGTAGGGGCTGGGCTGGTCGGAGAGCCCGCCTCTATCTGGAGATGTCTGTATGCATTCATATGTGTGTCTATTTTTTTTAAACATTAAATTTAAAAAGCTTTTTTTTAATTTGAGGTTTTTTTAAATTTTTTAGAAAAGAGAGAGCAAGGGGTGCCTGGGTGGCTCAGTTGGTTGGGCGTCTGACTTCAGCTCAGGTCATGATCTTACAGTTTTTGGGTTCGAGCCCCGCTTCAGGCTCTGTGCTGACAGCTCAGAGCCTGGAGCCTCCTTCAGATTCTGTGTCTCCTCCTCTCTCTGCCCCTCTCATGCTCGTGTTCTGTCTGTCTCTCAATAATAAATAAAAATGTTTAAAAAATTTTTTAAAGAAAGAGAGCAAGCAGGGAAGAGGGGCAGAGAGAGAGACTCTCAAGCAGGCTCCATACTCAGTGGGGAGCCCGACGTGGAGCTTAAGCCCATGACCCTGGGATCATGAAGTAAGCTGAGATCAAGAGTCAGGCGCCCAACAGGCTGAGCCACCCAGACACTCCTGTGTCTATTTTTTTATAACAGCTTTTTAAAATTAATATAGAATTCACATTCACACTTCTAAAGTGTATGATTCAATGGTTTTTAGTATTTTCAGTATGATGTGCAGCCATCACCACTAATTCTAGAAGATTTTTATCACCCCAAACGAAAACCCAATACCCATTAGCAGTCACTCTCCATTCCCCCTCCTCCAAGCTCCTGACAACTACTAACCTACAGTCTATACAGATTTGCCTTTTCTCAATATTCCATATGGATGGAATCTTAAAACATGTGACCTTTGCATCTGGCTACTTTCACTGAGCATGTTCATCCATATATCAGCACTGGGTTCCTTTCTTTTTTTCCTCTTAATATTTATTATTTTTGAGAGAGAGAGAGAGAGAGAGAGAGAGAGAGAGCGAGCGAGCATGAGCAGGGGAGGGGAAGAGCGAGGAGACAGAGGATCCAAACAGGGCTCTGAGCTGACTGCAGCAGTCCAGTGTGGGGCTTGAACTCACAAACTGCAAGATCATGACCTGAGCCGCAGGTGGATGCTTAACCAACTGAGCCACCCAGGGGCCCCAGGACCAGGTTACTTTCTCTGGCTGAACAATATTCCATTGTATGAATAGATCACATTTTGTTTATCCATCCACTGGTTGATGGACATTGGGGGTATTTCCACTTTTTGACTATGATGAACAATGCTGCTATGAACATTTTGTGTGGGCACATGTTTTCAGTTCTCTTAGAATTGATGGATCATAAGGTAACTCTACGTCTGACTTTTTGTGGAAATGCTAAACTGTTTTCCACAAAGGCTGCATCATTTTTCATCCCTACCAGCAATAGATGAGGGCTCTACTGTTTCAATGTCCTTGCCAACATGCTTCGCTACCTGCCTTTCTGATCATAGCCAGTGGGTATGAAGTAGCACCACAGTGTGGTTTTAATTTGGATTTCCCTGACGACAAAGGATGTTGAACATCCATTCATATTCTTATTGGTCATTTGATTTCTTTGGAGAAATGCCTACTACATCTTTGCCCATTTTTTAAAATGTTTGTTTATTGAAAGAACAAGGAGGGGAGGGGCAGAGAGAGAAAGGGAGAGAATTCCAAGCATGCTCCGCACTGTCAGTACAGAGCCCCACACAGGGCTCTAACTCATGGACCCATGAGATCATGACCCAAGCTGAAATCAAGAGGTAAACCCTTAACCAATGGAGCCAACTAGGCGCTCCAGTCTTTGCTCATTCTTAACCTGTTTTGTTGTTTTTTTTTAAAAGAGGGATGTTGTTGTTGAGTTATAAGAGTTCTTGATATATTCTGGATAGAAGTTGTGTTATCTGTGTGTCTATATGGGGATCTGTGTTTGTGCATCTGTATGTGTCTGTGAGTCTAAGTGTGTGGCTGTGTCTGAGCAGGCACGCTTTTGCCCATCACCATGGACACAGGTAAGCAGAGCGTGTCATGATCTGAGAAGAGTTGAGAGGTTCTTATCTCCAGATCTCCATGTTACAAAGTCAGGTTTATTGTCTGCAGGTTATGGAGAAAGACGTAGAGAGCCAGAGAAATGAAGTCATTTGCCTGAGCAGGAGAGAGTAAGAGGTGGAACTGGGAATGGAGATCAGCTGGGTCTCTCTTACTTCCCATTGCATCACCCTGCTTCTTCCCCACGGGTTCTTAGCCTTGCCTACACATTCCAATTGTCTGGATAAAAATCTGGAGCCCAGGCCAAACCCCAGACCAGTGAAATTTGTATCGGTGCTAGTCAGAATAATGCGTCCACTCCCCCTCCAAGATGCCCACACCCTAGTCTCCAGAATCTGTGGATACGTTCCTTTACATTGCAGATAAGAATCTGCAGATGGGGACGCGTATCCTGGGTCACCAGGTAGATCCAGTGTCACCACAAGGTTCTTACAAGTGAGAGAGAGAGGCAGAGGATCAGAGGAGATGAGAGGACAGTGAAGCAGACACAGAACAAGGACTGTGAAAGAGACAAGGAAACAGACTTTCCCCTGGAACTTCTAGAAGGAATGGGCCCTGCCACCATGAAAATTTTAGCCCAGTGAGACCCATTTTGGACTTGTGACCTCCAGAAAGTTAAGATAATAGATTCTTGATGTTATAAGCCACTGTGCGTGTGGTGATTTGTTACAGCAGCAATAGGAAACCAATGCCGCCTCTCTAGACACAAACTAAACCAGTTGGGCAGAGCCAACTGTACCAGGTGAAAAATAGGAATGATGGTTCATAGACGTGACAAAATAGGAACCAGGAGGAGCGCCTGGGTGGCTCAGTAGGTTAGGCGGCCAACTTCGGTTCAGGTCATGATTTCGCAGTTTGTGAGTTCAAGCCCCACGTCAGGCTCTGTGCTGACACCTCAGAGCCTGGAGCCTGCTTTGGATTCTGTGTCTCCTTCTCTCCCTGCCCTTCTCCTGCTTACACTCTGTCTCTCAAAAATAAATATTAAAAAAAATGGGAACCAGGAAAAATCTGGGCCTCTCTTCACTGGTGCGTGGGTGGAGAAGCCAGTTCTGCTTGGAAGCACGGAGGCACCGGGGATGTGAAGCTGGGCTGGACAGAGAAGGCAAGGCTGGAAGCAGGAGCTGCCAGAGAATAAAGCTGTCAGTGGTGCAGAGAGAGTCACAGCAGAGTTGGCAGACTGGACCCACTGACACTGCCCAGAGAGTACCTGGTGCACAAAAGGAGCCCAGTGAAGACATGGTTTATTGTTATTATTATTGGGGGTGAGCATCTTGGGGCTGTTCCTTCTGCAACAGAGGACAGCAAACCACAGGAAGGCCAAGAAGACCCAAGGAGATGAAGGTGAAAAGCCAAAATCCAGTTCAGGGCTTAACGGGTGACATGGGTTTTGGTTGAGGAAAGCAAAGGGTTCCTTGGATTAGAACCCCTATGGTGTGTCTACCAGTGGTCAAAAATGCTAAGGGGCCATTTACAAAAAATATCAAAGCAAGCAAATCCACCAGGCAGAAAGTTAGATGAGTGGGTGTCAGAGGCCAGGGGCAGAGGGAATATGGAGTGACTGCTGATGAGCATGGGCCTTGCTTTTGGAGTGATGGAAGCCTTCTGGAATTAGCAGTGTTGGTTGCACAACCTTGTGAATATACTAAAGAATAAACTAACTGTGTACTTTAGAAGGGTGAGCTTAAGCTATGTGAACTATAGCTCAAAAAAAGTTAATTTTTATTTTTTTAATTTTTATTTACTCTGAGAAAAAGAGAGATAGCAACCAGGGGAGGGGCAGAGAGAAGGAAACAGAATCCCAAGCAGGCCCCGTGCCATCAGTGCAGAGCCCGATGTGGGACTCGAACTCATGAACCGCGAGATCATGACCTGACCTGAAGTCGGGAGTTGGACGCTTAACTGACAGAGCTACACAGGCATCCCCTTAATTTTTAAAGGGGAAAGAATATGGAAAGAGGACCCAGGGGTGCAGGGGACCTGCCCACGCACCAGAGTCTAAGGGTCCCTGAGTAGGGGGTTGGTGTTGGTGAAATATCTATAAGAACACAGACAACATGAATGGTGGAAGAGACCACACTTTACTGTGAAACTTGGTGTCTTATATACCATAGGTGATTACATCTTTCTTTTAATGATTACATTGTTTGTAACTTCTTAGGAATCACATGTTTCAGAATAGATTATTGTTTTCACGGAAGAGAACAGAAAGTTAAAGACATTAAGTACAATACAGAAGATCAAAAAACATAATTTATCACTAAAAATACATCAGCGGGAGTCTTATTTTGTGTATATAGTGTAATATTAACTGAAGCTTATGACAAGGCTATTTTTCGTTAAAAGTTCAAACAATAGGGGCGCCTGGGTGGCTCAGTCGGTTAAGCGGCCGGCTTCAGCTCAGGTCACGATCTCACAGTTTGTGGGTTCGAGCCCCGCGTCGGGTTCTGTGCTGACAGCTGGCTCAGAGCCTGGAGCCTGCTTCAGATTCTGTGTCTCCCTCTCTCTCTGCCCCTCCCCTGCTCACGCTGTTTCTTTCTGTCTCTCAAAAATAAATAAAAGACTTAAAAAAATTTTTTTTTAAAAGTTCAAACAATAGTCTGTGAGTAAGATGCCTCTAACTAGGGGAGAAGTTTCAATCAGAAAATCTGCCCATTTACTGAAACCACAATTACCAAGAGGCATGAACAATAGGAGAACTAACCCCAGTCTCTGATCCACTTAGGTCAAGCAGTCAAGCGCACACATTTTCAAGCAGGGGAAGCAGGGTCCCAAAGGCCACACAGCACTGCACCCCAGTCTCCCAGGACCTTTGTTCTTTTGTCCTGATCCTCAAATGGGGGGAGGGCCAACCGTTATCCAGGGTGGCGCCTTCCTAGACAAGGCTAGGGACTTGGCGATTCCATACACTCCCCCCGGAGGCTTTGCCTCACAGTGGAATCACCTCTGCAGGCTTTTTGGCTGGAGGGGCCCCAACACAGGGGCAAATGCTGGCAAAGGGGAGGGAAGCAATGAGAGCCCAGGAGGTATAGGAGGAGGGAGATGAGACACCTCAGGCCTCCGGGACTGTGGGGGGTGAGACGGGGCGCGGAGACAGCACAGCCACCAGGGCTGTTCCCCGGTGCACAGCTCGCGGTGCGAGCAGGTGTGAACTGTAGCCGAAGGCCTTGCCGCACTCCCTGCACATACGTGTAGACGCTCTGCGGCTGGCCCAGGTGTGGCCGCGGCAGGAAGGCCTTGTGGCCCCGCCGGGCTCCGGCCAGGCAAGGGGCCTCTCGC
Organism: Suricata suricatta; assembly: GCF_006229205.1. Classification (NCBI taxonomy): domain Eukaryota; kingdom Metazoa; phylum Chordata; class Mammalia; order Carnivora; family Herpestidae; genus Suricata; species Suricata suricatta. Next base: position 58,975,998 of record NC_043715.1, read on the forward strand.
CTGTGCCGACCCGCTGGTGCTGGCCGAGGTCCGCACTGCCCTTGAAGGCTGTGCTGCAGTCCGAGTGCTTATAAGGCTTCTCCCGTGTGGATCTTGTGACGCTCACTGAGGGTGGCACTCTGCCCGAAGGCCTGCCACACTCAGTGCCCTCACCCGGCCTCTCAGCACTGTGTTTTCTCGGGCGAGCTCCACCTGAAAGCTCTCCCACAATCCCAACAGCTGCACACAGGCTGGGCCGCCACGCTCCTGTCCTGGGCCCCCTGCTGGAGTCTCCTGCTGAAATTCTCTCACACACCCACCTTGCACACACACAGGGCACAGTCTCACAGCCAATCACATGTCCAGGCATCCATAGTATCGCACAATCACATCCATGATCACAGTCACCGTCACTGCGGTCTGGGGCCTTCGTGCTGTACCAGGCCCCCCTGGGCACCGCCATGTCTCTGTCTCACAGACAGCATCACACAAGGTGTGACAACCACACGTGGCTGCAGGATTATCACACATGGTGACTAAGACAGGTCACACCCACCCACACGGTTACACACACAGAAATACCCACAAGTGTGGTCATAGAGAATGACACACGCAGTCCAACCTCTAGAGCACCAGTCACACAGGATAGACACGCAGAATCACCTTACATGGTCACAGTAAGCAACACACAGTGACCCGCTCCCCTCATCCCACGCACCAGGCACGGTTCCGCCTCCCGCACAGCACCCCGACCTCTCAGCCCGGTCGTCCGCCCCTTCACTCATCGTCACCACAACCCCACAGAGGCCCAGACTACAACTCCCGGCGTGCCCCGGGGTGCGCGGGCGGGGGAAAGGGGGAGGAGGGCGCGGGGCGTTCGGGGGATTGTAATCCTGGAGGGCGGGAGCGCGGCGCGGGGCCGTGGAGCCTAACGCGAGACGTCAGGCCAAAATTGCGGTCCGCAGGCAGGCGCGCCGGCTGGGCAGCGCGGCGCATTCTGGGAGTTGTGGTCCCGGCGACGGAGCGCGGAGGCCGCCCAGCCTCGGTGGCGCCTCGGAGCGCGCTCCCGGAAGTGGCGGCCGCCGCGCGT